>NW_006195322.1:0-1296 GCF_000334495.1 Tupaia belangeri chinensis | reverse complement strand
TCTCTCTGCCTTCTGTCCTGCATGGTCAACACTCTTGCCACTCCCTAACCTGGGAGCAGGTGACTGGTGGTCCCAAGCACACTGCGGGCTGCCCCCTAGGGCACTCAGAGCTGTCTTGGCAGAGGTGATGGATGAAGACCAGCTGCCCTGCTGCGTCCATATCTGATTATTCACCATCTTTCTCCTCCTAGGAGACCCGTTACTATCCAACACCTTCACTGAGACTGGCAGCCACTGGCCACAGGGACCTACTGGGCCCCCAGGTCCTCCAGGGCCTATGGGTAAGCCAAGTCAGACTTGGGGTAAGGAGTAGAGTTGGTAGAGGGCAGGTACTAGGGTGTGAGTGTCAGGATAGGAGACCTGGCACTGTGCCCTTTTCTAGCCCTGAGGACTCCTGTTTTATTCCAGGTCCCCCTGGACCTCCTGGGCCCACTGGTGCCCCTGGGAGCCCTGGGCACACGGTGAGTCGTTCTCCAAGTGCTTCCGCACACACACTCACCCATTCTTCCATCCGTCCTTCCTTTACTTCATTCAACACAAACTGATCGACCATTTAATGCAGACCACCTCCCATAAATCTTTCCATGGAATCCATGCGACACGAAGCAAGTTATGATTATTGCCTAAGGGCAAGAGAAGCCAAGGTTCTTTCCCTGAAGCTGTGGCCCGCATGTGGCGGTGTCCAGCTCTGGGGAAGAGATGCGGTCAGACTCCTGCCATCTGACACTGAGCTATGTGAACTGCCCGCTGTGTACCTGGCCCAGGCCAAGTTGGGGTTCCCTCGACCCTTCTGCCCTCAAGCCTGCTCCACCCTACCCCGTACAAAGCTCAGCTCTTGTCTTGTTGCTCAGGGACCCCCAGGCCCCATCGGACCCAAAGGAATCCCTGGCCACCCAGGAGAGAAGGGCGAGAGAGTGAGTACCCAGGCAGCCCCAGACGGGGTCCGGGGGGTCCGGAGGGCCTCAGGTCAGAGACCCTGACAGCTGATGTCATTCCTTTCCTCCCTCCTGCACAGGGACTGCGTGGGGAGCCTGGTCCCCAAGGTTCTGTGGGACAGCAGGTAAGTGATACTGGCCACCCTCAGCTACCCCTGCAGGGTCCCACAGGCCCAGACTCGCTCTGGCTTCATACCCTGGAACCAGAGCCCCTAGCCCTTCTTGTTTGGTCCAGCGTAGCTCCTTCTCCTCTCATTTACTTCCTCTCTCTGAGACCCTTCATCCTCTCTGTATCAGCCTACCTCCATCTTCCTCACTCTGGCTCTCTGCGTCTCTGTATCTGTGTGTGTGTGTGTGTGTG
>NW_006195321.1:0-1295 GCF_000334495.1 Tupaia belangeri chinensis | reverse complement strand
TCTTAGATTCGGGCCAAAGGGATGGATGCTTGACTTGGCCCACACTTAGTGGAACATTGCATATCATGAACTCGATAATGCAAAGGCTTAATTTTTCCTTTGGGGGCTCATAAGACATTTTTTTTTGCAACTTTGGCAACCATTTAAGCACATTAGGTTTAGCTTGAAGTTTGAGTGAGTGGAACTGAGCCTTTCCTGTCAGGAGATGTGAGACAGAGCCCAGAAGTGAATGAGCAGAAGAAAACCATAGCCTCTGGGAAGTAAAGAAATATGAGTGACTTCTTTTGCTGGACAGTGCAAATAAAATTATAATAATAATAATGGGAACAGCAGGGAAGAAGTTGCCAGGTTTCAGAGAATGCTTTTGGGAAGAAGAATGGAATGTAAAAAAAGGGGAAGTCTGTTATTAGGACTTGAAAACTTGAAAATAAAAAGAAGCAGCTACTATTTGGACTACATGTGTGTTGATAAGAATTCCAAGTTCATTATGACTATGGTAAGGCATTATAGCTGAAAAGTTTTAAAGTGTAGCATTAGAAGCAATTTAAACTCTCCAGGCCAAGAAATGGTGGAGTTTTTTTGGTTTGTTTTTTGCTTTTGTTAGAGAAGGGGGAGGAAAACAGAATTAGGTTCTGAGGTTATGGGCACGTGGTTCAAAAAATTGCACATGTAGAAGTTAAGATGATATTCAGAATAGTTTCAATAATACAAAATTTGGCAAATTTTAATCTATGTAAAGTTGAAGGAATCAGAGATTAATAGCTAAGATTTAAATGACACTATATATGAGGCAGTGGGGATAACTGTCAGAAGAGAATGTAAATTTGGAGCTAGGAGTGGGTGCAGTGAGGATTACTGAAGGAGCTCAAGTTGGAAGGGCTGAGATGGTGGGAACAGGGCTTAGAGCCAGAAGGAAAGAAGACACAAGCCAGAACTGCAAGAAGAATGGGAATCAAGCCAAGGCTGTTATGAAGATAGTGGATTGGAGCTCTGAGAGGGATGGGAAAAGAAGAGAGACAGGACCCAGATACTACAATAGGGACTACATACTGGAAAGGGGATGGGAAAAAACAAGCCAAAGTTGTTCAATCCACTTGACCTTTTTTCTATGAGGTAGATCTTAATGGTATATATCAAAAAAATTAAACATAAAAATTATAAATATAGGGGCCAGAAGTGACCAGAAACTATGACAGCTGGATCCCACATGGTCAACTGAATTGTTCAAGTTCCAGACCTGTAGGCTTGAAAAATATACTGGGCCTGTGTATGTGCCCAAAATCCCTAGAGGAGAA
>NW_006195320.1:0-1295 GCF_000334495.1 Tupaia belangeri chinensis | reverse complement strand
GTTCTCAGCGATGGGCTTGTTGCCTAGGGTCCAGCGAGAGTAGACCGCCCTTCGCTGTTCCTCTCACCTTCACCCCGATTTAACTATGCCCTGCATTGCTGGCGTAAAGGGAGGTCTGTCCTTTCAGCTTCTCGCGACTCATGCGACGCCACATCTAGTCTCCTACTGCGTCGTGTCTTCTGAGACGTGCTCTTCACATTTGTCAGCTCAGGCTCAGTTTAAACGGATCGCCCTCCCGGCTCCTACCTTGCAAACACAGGTGTGACATTTTCCAGGGGAAGACCTCACTATGCTGGGAACCTCCCTGTCATCCCAGGAGGTGCTCAGTATCTTGTCTGCACAGCACAGAGATACACGCATCTCTAAAGTCATGCTGTTTTTAACTTAAAGTTGTGTTTCTTTACATGGTGGACATTCTGCTGTAATGACTGGGAAAAGCTTCGCCCCTGGGTGTATAAGACGTAAGCAGAGGAAGTATACCGTAATATGCTTAATAGCCCTGTCATTGTGCAGAAACGAACACGGCAGGTAGTTCTCACGACAGTTTGAGAGCATGGATCAGCTCTAGCTGCCGCACACGCCCCGTCTCCGAATGTCAAGTCCGCACTTCCCGGAAGGCCGATGGTCTGTCAGAGGATACGGCGACACTAACCCTCCCTGTAGGGCTGGAAATGGAATGGGAAGGGTGCGCTGGGGAATCCGCCCTCGGGGTTAATGCATAGCTCCCGGAAGCCCTTTTGCTCCTTTGTAGGATTAACTATATTTCAAATGTGGAAGACGAGGCAGACAGAAACTGTCTTCTCCGTTGACCACAAGAGCCTATAGTTTCTGGAAGTAGGTATTTGTCAGTGTCTAAAACATCTGATTTTAATATTAATTGTAGATCTTTTGTCAAGAATAAGAACATCAAAAAGCTTTATAAACATATTTATATCCATTTTAAGACCTCCTAGGCATTATCAAGGTGCAAACACTTTACTGGACAATATACATTTTTAATTACATTTCTTAGTGACAAAATAATGAAAAAAATGTAGGGGCATATTATGAAGAATTTAAAGGTATATATGGTGCACTATAAAAAACAATTAAGTAGTAATCTATTTGTATTTTTCTAAATTTTTTCATTTTGATTTGGTTAAAATAAATGAAACTATTTTAATTAATTAGTACTTTAATTTGCTTCATTTCGACTTTCATTGATAAAATTGTTCCTATTTCTGAGGGACAGTGTGATTTTTGTCAGTAAAATGTGTATTAAAAAATTGTTTAAAGAATTATTTATTTAATTTAAT
>NW_006195319.1:0-1295 GCF_000334495.1 Tupaia belangeri chinensis | reverse complement strand
AAAAAAAAAAAAAGAATAGAATGAATTGGCTAGTATCTCTGTCCAGAGTTTCACTGTCAGTAGAAACCAGAAAAGTGGGAGAAAAGTAAAGCATGTCAACCACTAAGATCAGAAAAGGATTCTTGCTTGCCGTTGGATGACTCTGTCAGCAAAAGAGGCCATGGGAGGACAGCGAGGAAAGCCCGTGCCATTGAGTAACGGTTCTTGGCATCTCAGTCACAACCAGGACTGCTGGAAAGCAGGACACTATGGCGCCACTTCTCGTCGGCCACCGGATCTTTACTCGGAAGAAATCAAGACAAGGCTGATGGGATCAGAAAAGTTTCAGTATTCTCTAAAGCCAAGGGAACACTCAAAGCATGTCTCTAGCCCCACAGTCTTGGTTCTGGGGTCACAGGTGGGAGCACCTCCCTCCAAGGACGGTCAGCCACTCGGAGCATTTCTAGAGGAGGAGGTCTCTGCCTTGTAACTTAAATGTCTTTGTGTACTTCTCATAGCATCCACTCACGTGTAAGACCCATGATAGAAGGGACTTAGTCTCCATCACTCCAACCTGTAAAACAGTATCTAGTAAGTGTTCAATACATATCTCGCGAGTCAATCAGTTTATACATGAGTGAATGCATTCCATGAGCCTCGGCACTCTCTCCCTGAGTGTGCAACTGTCCTGGCCACTTGGAGCCATCTCCCACTCTCAGGTTCACTCCGTGATGCTGTTGTCCCACTGTGACGTAAGGACCTATGGCGTTGATTACATTATTGGAATCTACCACTCCATTTCAACACACTGTCAAGCCTTGAAATTTTCATTTTAAAAAATGGTGACAATTCCAGGGAGTGGGAAAACAGAAACCAACAGCTCCTCATTAGTGACAGTGTGTGAGATCATCTGTGAAAGTTTCACACTATAAATTGATCTCTAAGGAGCCCAGCTCATCCTGATGGAGCCACAGGGGAATTGTCTTGAATTCCCCATCACCGGTGTGTGGTCAGGACAGAAATGCAGGCTGCAGGGCAGACTAGTGTCACCAGGGCTTCTGGGCTGCCCACACCCAAGAAAAGCTTCCTGTGAAGGACAAAGAACTCTCAAACACTGGATTTAAAGTATGACTCTCATGTGAAGTTCAAGACAGACATCAAAAGCAAAACGATCACAGAGTATTACAGACAGAGGCCACTCCTGGGAGCTCCCGCTCTCTTGCTCCTGTTTGTGCAGCACAGTGAGTCTGGCTGACTCCTACAGGCTGTTTACTACTATCTGGATCCCCCACAGCCTTGCGAGAACAGGCATGCCC
>NW_006195318.1:0-1295 GCF_000334495.1 Tupaia belangeri chinensis | reverse complement strand
AAGGGCTTGTCTGTCTCCCACGTCAGTGTGCACAGGTGCCGCCCGTGCTCCGAGCGCTCTCTTCGCGGCCCGTGGACACCACTGTGGCATGTGCCCAGCCCGTCTGTGAGTGGACACGCCGCTGCCCGGTTGTGCTCGGCTTCGTATCTGTGTTCACACGCTGGGACACGTGCCTTTGCAGGTCTCTCTGAGCATCTTCCAAGTCTTGGAGGCATGGAGCACTTGGGATGAGTCGGGGCAGCCTCTGCCTGGCCCAGCCCTGCACGGTGACCCAGGGTTCTAAGAGGTACCTGCCAGGGCCGAGGCCAAAGCTGTAGTGAAGGCCCCAGATCCTGTTTCTAGTCTCACTTCCCAGCTGGGAGGGGCGAGGTGGAGCCTGTGGCAACCTGGGGGGACTAGCCAGATCGCAGGCCTGATCCAGGCCCCGCTAGGGCAGTGGGCCACTGAGAGGAAGCTAGCCATGCTGGCAGGGACAGCCAGGAGCAGCCTGTGGGAAGCACTGCCATCTAACCCTGGAAGCCCAGGACGGTGCTGGGCTCACCCACCAGGGTTCCAGGCCTGAGAACAGCCCTGAGAGATCCCGACAGGTGGCAGGAGCAGCTGGCTGCACTGGGGTGAGTGGGGTCAGAGTCCTCACTGCCTCAGGCTCAGGGTTAGCCCCAAGTGTTTTTTTTCCAGATAAAATTTGATATAGTTGTCATCATCTTACTCTCTCTACATCCAAAGCCCCTCAGCGTTTGTTTGGGCCAGAGCTGGGGGGAACAGACATTCTTACAGCACTGGAGTTCCCCCTCCAGAACTAGGGATAACTTGGCTTAAGGGAACTGGCATCTTTTCAGCAGCTCCTGGCTCAGGTGCACAACCAGCACACTGAGCGCACGTGTTCGGGGCTTCTCTAGGAACTGGGGTCTGCCCTCTCTTGTCCTCCCCACCACCCTGCTGCCGTGCAGCCGTGTTGCCTACGCATGCCCAATTCCCTGATGTAGACTGAGGCCCTGGGAGAAGGAGTCTGCGGGTGTGGCCAGAACCTCACAGGCCTGAAGCAGGTGTCTCTGCCGCATCTCTTAGCCAGCCGGGGAGGCTCCTCCGGGCGACTCATAAACCGCGGCAGAACACCTTGGTCAGCTTTAGACACTCCTGAGCTGCGGCTTTCCCTAACATCCTGCTGCTAATGTTCCTCTTTTATGGTGTTTTAAAGCCAATTTTCAAATGTGTGTCATAAAACCGCTCTGTACAGGAAGTCCTCTCAGTGATCTGCAGGACATAAACTTTAAAGGCAAGATGGAGGTGTGTGG
>NW_006195317.1:0-1295 GCF_000334495.1 Tupaia belangeri chinensis | reverse complement strand
GCAGGGGGATGAGGATCAAGCCAGCGGGCTCATGGGACAGCACCGGCGGCTCAGGAGGCAGCGCGACCCTGGGTGCCCTGCAGGCCCGTGGGGGGCAGGTTCCTTCCTCACCTCACGGCCCACCTCTCCTCACGGAGCTCCTTCTGTCTCTGTTCTACTTGGGGCTGCCACAGGCTGAATGCCACAGCTCCCACCCCCAGCTGTTCTTTTCTTTCTCCCAAGTGTCAGAGGGCACGTGTACTCATCAGAGAGAGAGAAAGACAGAGAGGCGTGTGGTCCTGCCAGACCCTGTCACCATTTCTCCATCCTGCTGGGATTCCAAACACACGTGCACACACTTGGTGTGTTTTCCAAGTCTTCAGAGCCAGGATTCAAACCACTCAGCCACGTGGGGTCTGGCTCTCCCTGCATTGGACTTGAATGCTGTACTACGGGGCTACACCGCCCCTTCAACTGCCTGAGCTCTGGACTCTGGTCTAAGCCCCTCCGTCAGGATGGCCTGCTGGAAAAAGAGCTCAAGCACACAGCAGCCCCAGGTGAGTGCTCCGGGTATGGGCTCTCGATTCAGGTGGCACGGGTCTGAGTCCTGGCTCTGCTTGCTAGCTGTGTGATGTCGGCCTGTGGCTCCATTTCTCATCTGGGACTGAGACAGGCAGAGCACATTCCTCTATGAGGGTCTGGGGAGAGGTTGATGAACTGTGTAAATGCTGCATGCGGTCCCCAATGCTGGGGGTCGACCCCTGGGCTATTCCTTCCCCTGGGACCGCAGATTGCGAAAGCAGCAAAAGGAAAGTGATCAGGCCACGTGCACATTCACGGCCACCACATGGTCAGCACAGGCACCCCGGGCACCTCGTAAATGCTCGTGTTTCCTTCGGGTTGTGTGAGCTGGCTTGGGTGGCTGGGAGCACTCTCCTCACTCCGGAAAGCATAGACATTGCCGCTGAGTGAGAGTGCAGTTGCAGAGAAACACCAGGGAACTGCCCTAATGGGTTGAAAAATGCAAATATCTGGCAAGCTTTAGCAGTTTTGTTGGTAATGAATCCATTATGATGAACCTCAGAACTGACAGAGCAAACTGGAAAAGTGTGCACGGCCTTTGGGGACCTCGGGCCTCCAGGCGGCCCCCTGCATGTGGCCTGGGGAGCCTTCTGTCTCTTGGGGGGCTGCACCCTGCCGCACACTCCTGCTCCCAAATTTCCACTTCCGTCTCCTTCTCTCTCTGAATGCAGAGGCGGTGGTCGTGGATTTACTGAGGCTACTCTGTGCCGAGAATCTGAGAGGGTGGCAGAGCC
>NW_006195316.1:0-1294 GCF_000334495.1 Tupaia belangeri chinensis | reverse complement strand
ATAATGGTTCAGCTACCACCAAGTGGAAACCAGGACCATTTTTAGGGGCCTGAAGAACATTGCACGTGGAACACACTTGATAAAGGGTGGGTGAATGGACTTCCCAAAGGATCTGTTATCTGTGGGTGAGAGGGCCTGGTTCTCAGAGAAGAAAGTCTTCACCGAGGACACAGCTGGCCCGGGTGTCCTAGTTCCAGGAGAGCAGTGGCTAGAAAAGGATTCATCAGACCAGCAGCCCTTACCTAGAAAGGACATGGGAAATGCACTTGCGGCCAGCGATCCATGAGGTTCTCTGGGTGGCTCCTGCTCAGTCCCCATGGCACCCAGACATCACGCAGCAGCCACAGCCAAGTAGGGCCTGGTGACTGGAGATGAGGGTCCAGGTCATCCCACCAGGTGAGCTACCTAGACCAGCAGGTATGGCTGAGAGGGAGGGGAATCTAAAATGGCTAGTGTCAGAGAGAGAGAGGTAGCGACTGTGGCCTCAAGACTACCTGCAGCAAAGAAGACCAATATTACTCTCGTATGTTCCCCCAGGATAAGAGAGTAATCCGAACCTTGAGTAGCTGTTTCTAGAGGAGGTTAACTTACTATATGAAGCAGTGGGAAGAGGTGGACCATAGTGGATGCTGTCGTGTGCTGCTCCTACTTCCCCTTCAAGGCACTAATTTCCCTAAAAACAAGGACTGTTTTCTGTAGAAGCTCACAGCTGTGTTCTCTAAGCACAGTCCTCAGTTGAAGGGAGCTATCCCACCTAAGGTGCCTCTCCAGGGATGGTACTCATCCAACGATTAGTTGATACAAAGATACAAAAACTCGGTCCTCTTACCTCACTCGGGACATAAACGTATGTACTGGTAAATATTTAACGACCAGTTCTCTGGGAGGAAAAGCCCTGGTTTGTAATATTAGGCAATTCCTGTGGGGTAAAGACTCCCACCAGGTAGACTTGGAGATCCACCTGTCATCACTGAATGAGGAGTTAGGAGATGCACAGTGGGCTCAGGACCTGGCTGGTCGGAACCACAGAAACCAGTCCAGTGTGGCACAGCACAGCCAGCCCACGAAGGGCCCTCCTGGTTTCAGAGCTTCACACAGGCCTGGCCGAGCCCTCTGTTGAAACCACCACAGTTCAGCTTCTCCCTCCACCCAGCATCCTTCATGCCTTAAGGTGACTCCCCGGACTCAGATGCCACCTCTCTTAGTAGACCTTTCCCAATCCCCAATGCTGCTTCTGTTTAGCCAGACTCCTAATATAATATGTAGTTGTTGGGGCCAGCAGGTGGCATGGTGG
>NW_006195315.1:0-1294 GCF_000334495.1 Tupaia belangeri chinensis | reverse complement strand
GACTCGAGCTACCGTCAGCCATGTGGGAGTCCAGAACCCCTAAATACCACACCACCTGCTGGCCTTGTTTTTAGTTGTTTTCTAAACATATAGAACTCCTCTAACTTGAGTTTGTAACTCTGAGCCTTGAGGTTGTGCGTGAGGGTGGGGAGGAAGGAGGCAGTGTAATCCACGTGTCCCCTGGAATCAGCTAGTAATTACATTCCCTCTTGGTAAGCACTTCCTTTCTTCCAGGCACTGTGCCAAGCACTTCCCCTGTGTTATCGCATTTTCTCTTTGCTCTTTGTCAACAGGTACAATAATCTTCACACAGCAGACGAGGAAACTAAGGAGCAGACCTCAGGAATGGAGCCGTTATATTATGCAGAAGTGGCATCGGGGAACAAAGACAGGGCTGCTTGTTGAGATAGGGACCCTGGTCTGAGGTCTGTCCCCAATTGCCAGCTCATCATCCAACCCTCTGGGCATCTCTGCCCCAAGGAGAGGCTGAGGGCCAGGCGATGGGCATCAGCTTGCAGGTCCTTCGCATCTCAAGAGCTGGTCTCTTGGGCCTCTTGTAGCCAGGAAGGACAGGGGACTGCCTTTCCTTTCTCTGCACAGAACAGCAGGAGGGTGATGATCTCAGGGCCCAGCAGAGCATGACGGGGTCACTGCTGCTCCGCCTGGTGGCAGGCAGGCACGTGCTGTGGTTAGGACGTCTTCACGCTAGCTCGGGGCTCTCAGAACTGAGATTTACCCTGCCACGCATTCTCCAACCCGTACTGAGCACCCGCTGTGAACATGGAAGTTGTGATGGGGCTGGCCTGAGGGCTACAGAGCTGGGCTGCACCCTTCTTTGTGATGCCAGCTGTGGCATTGGGTAAGTCACTTCTGCAGCCTCTGACCGCAGTTTCCTCATCTGTAAAGTGGGGGTAATAATGACAACCTCAGAGTGTTGTAGTGAGGCTTAAATGCAGAGAATGGAGTGACTGAGGCCAGCAGAAGGGCCCCGTAAAAACGTGAGCCAGAACGAGCCCTCCAGGTGTTCTCTGGATATGACTCAGGTGCCCGCTGGGGAAGTTTGCTGACCCGACGCTGACACTCAGAATGGACTGCAAAGGAGAAAGTGTCAGGCGAGGTGGATGTGGGGTGGGTTCTCTGGAAGAGATTGGTGTTTGTACCAAATAACAATTTGTCCTGGGGTCCAGACGATGGCACAATTAAATAAGACGTAAGTTCTGGGTTTGCAGCTGGAGCACCCGCCCGCCCCGAGTGTGTGTACCTGTGATCCACGGCTGGCTGGGGCAGGTGGATT
>NW_006195314.1:0-1293 GCF_000334495.1 Tupaia belangeri chinensis | reverse complement strand
TGCACAGGGGCCATCACACCACCTTGTTGATGATGACCCCCAGGTCTTCGATCTCACACTGGACTTCATCTCCCTTCTGCAAAAGAACAGGCCACAGAGGCCTCAGCCCTTTGCTGTGACACACACGTCTGCACACACACAGGCCCGCATTCCTCTAATCTGAGTCCAGCCTGCTAGGCCTTCCCGGGCCCTGTGCTGGCACCCCTTCCTCCTTAGCTAACCTACCTTGAGAAAGACAGGCGGTTTCCTGAATACACCAACACCTGGGGGCGTCCCAGTCAGGAAGATGTCCCCTGGGTAAAGGGTGACAAACCTGGGGAAAAGCAAAAGGACCCGGTGAGATCTGGAGCTGATGTGACCTGCCAGGGACAGAGGGCTCAGCTCGGCATCCAGGTGTGTGGGGGGCCGGGTGGGGGTGGCCAAGAGGCCCCAATGTAGCTTACTGGGAGACCCAGGCTATCAGCTCTTCCGTCTTAAACACCATCTGGTTGGTGTTGCTGCTCTGGACCACCTCCCCGTTGAGTCGGCAGCAGATCTTCAAGTTGTGTGGATCTGAAATGCAGACACCACAGGGTCATCCCTTTTCCCCTCAAACCTCTCCCCACATTTCAGAAAAGGACACTCTCTAGAGTCTTCGAAACTGGCGAGGTGGAAGGGCTTCATGGCCACTCCCACTCGGCACTCTACCCTGGAACTCCCCACAGACACCAGCCTCCTTGGGCTCCTGCGCCCCACCACCCAGGCAGCAGCCATCCAGATGAGTCAGGAGGAACGTTCCAGACTGACGGTGCACAGACAAACGCCTTGGAAAATGGAGTGTCCGCTGCAGAGGCCGAGCACTGTAGCTATAACACAACTCCGCACCCAGCAGGGACAGGGTGGTGGCTCGTGCAGGGACGATCAGCTCCTGTGTGCCTGACTCTGAAGGGATGGCTTACCCGTATCAGTCACTAGCCAGCATGGCTGACGCCAGTGTTGGGCTGTGCACCCCACACCCACCCCCACAGACGGGGCAGCTGGAGCCCAGTGCGGCCTAGCTGGGACTGACTGCCCAGGCTGCCATAGGCATGGGCGGCTTGCGTGGCTGTGCTTTAGGGCCTGCACTCTGCCCTCTCGGTCACTGCCTCACTCCCGGCTCTCATGGTGTCCTGGCTGCTGGTAGGTGTGTTTACATGGTGGCTGGGTGGGGTCTTGCTGGTGCTCACATCTCCCTTACCGTGGAAGTGCACAGGCTCTGTGACAGCCACTCTCTGCCATCTCAAGTGCCCCCTTGGTTCCTTTCAACTTAAAGAC
>NW_006195313.1:0-1292 GCF_000334495.1 Tupaia belangeri chinensis | reverse complement strand
TAGAAGCTGAAATAAGAATGCCAGTGGCAGGAAGGGTCAAGCATATTAAGTATCTTGACCCAGTTGAATCTACAGGATTGTTTGTTTTTTTTTAAATGTACATTTAGGGTTAAGGAGAGTCTTGGAGGTGCACAGTTTTCTGCTTAAGGACTGGATAAATGAGGCTATTCACTGTCATGGGCACCATAGCAGGAAAATCTGATTCTGCGGGTATAGCACGATATTGTCACTTATTGTGTGAATCGTTCTTCATGTGTCTTCTTATAACAACTACATTAAAATGAGACCTAGGAATGGGACTTTGTAATATACTCTTTACTTTGTCATTCATCTCTTCTGGTAAGATGTGTCGCACATACGACTCATTAAATAAATGTTTATATTACACATTTTAGTACTGAGTGCACATTATATGGAATTATGAGGAAATGGGGGAAAAAATCAACAGAACTGTATGATTGAAGTGCTACATGATTTCTTCTCATTTTTCCACAGGGGTAAACAGATGATTACAGTGAAAAGTCTTAA
The DNA here is from genome assembly GCF_000334495.1 of Tupaia belangeri chinensis. NCBI lineage: Eukaryota > Metazoa > Chordata > Mammalia > Scandentia > Tupaiidae > Tupaia > Tupaia belangeri. The sequence goes on along the minus strand of NW_006195313.1, from coordinate 764 downwards.
CACCGAGACATAAATAAAGTTAACTGTTATCTTTGCCATATTGTTTGTGCAACAAGATGATACAAAAATCCCCAGGTTCACTCAAGGGTTTATGGCATCAACAGATGGAAAAAAATGAAAAATGAAATAAATGGAGTCCTTCTGCATTAATTATAATAAATATCAAAACCTCAATTTAGAGTTATCAATTTTTCAAAATATGTGAAAGGGACATTTTTATCTTGCTAAAGAGGATAATTTTCATCAGTAACTCTTACTGAAATATCACTTGATTCCCAAGGCTATTCTAATACCTATAATGAGTATTTTGTTACAATTACTCTGGCTTATTTGTTAAATAAATCCCTTTCACTCATGCCAAATATCTCCCTTCTGGGGAATTTGTCTTAATGTCTAGGTCATCCCTCCAAAATTACGGTGTTACTGTGCTCTGTTGTACTTAGCTCTGAAATGTAAATGAGGAGTCATGAAATTAAAATAGCCAATGTTAAGCTTTTTTAAATGTCATTATGAAGCTAATGAGTAACACCTCTTGTATGTAAAGCCATGGTGTTTTTGCATTTTAGTGAATTATACCATACCCAGGAAACTTGTTATATATACAAAGCACTGGACACTTCATTGCGAGACTCCTACTAGTTCCATTGACCTTACAGCTTTTCAGTAACATCAGAGCGAGTGCAAGACAGTAGCAGTGGGTGAGGCGTGAGGCTCTGTGAGGCAAGCCCACATGGGAAGTTTCCTGGTTCAAGTCCACAGACCTT
>NW_006195312.1:0-1291 GCF_000334495.1 Tupaia belangeri chinensis | reverse complement strand
TTTCAGCTTTCCAACGGGATAGAGAATGCATTGAAATGCTTTGCCATATGCTCTGGTTTGTGAACAGTCTGTGACCACAGATTTATTTGGGGGGTGCTCCTGGTTTGGCTTCTTTTGATTTATAAGACAGCCACATGAAGGTCTTGTATTGATTGTGTTGAGTGAATACAGGAGAAACCAAGGGGTGTTTTGTTTGTTTTTTGTTTTACAGAGCTTAAAAATTGCCAGGCTCATCTTTCAGAATGTGTCATTTTGATGCCTAATGCCAGAACACAAGCTTCCCGAGGACAGGGGTACTTGTTAGTAATTGCTAGCATTTGAAAATGTGTCTGGCACAGAAGACACATTCAATACATTTTTTAAATGAATGCTGATGTGCATGGAAAGAGGATTAATTTAATTTGACTAGCTAAACAATTAGCAACCCCTCTGAACATTACTGGTTGAACAAAATCCCCAATGTCTCTTGTTCAAGGAAGGGTCGCATAATGCGAATCTCTCTGACCATGCACATTATCTAGGAATTACATCAGATATGTCAGCTTAACAGACACCTCAGTGAGTTATCTCGGGAATTCGTTAACTTCTGTACATGTAAGGAAGTACAGCACATTTTGACAGAGAGCCACAATTCATGATTTCATGACATAATTGACATAATTGCCGCATTTAAAGTAAGTTTTTCATGCTTACAGATAGATCTTGCCATGCACAATGTATTTATACAAGAAAATAGAAACAATAAAGAATAATTACATTGTTGCTATATAAAGTATGTTAGCATAGCTCTTATTAGAAAAAAAAAAGGCCTCGTCGTGAGTATGTTATTGTCGATATTTATACTGTAAAATCTCATTCTTAGAGACTATTTTCATGTTGGGGTATAAGTAAGGCACTAGGGAACCTAAGCAATTCATAAAGAAACTGAGAAAGTGGAAAATACTGGACATTAAGATGAGACAGACCAGCCACGTTTTGAGTTTCATGGTGACAATAACTACTGCCTTGTGATTATAGGTGGGAACTTTACCAACCTGAAATACTTTTCACAAAAGTCTAGGTTAAAAAAAGGGTGTTGACGGGGTGTGGTGGTGCGCTAGGAAAACAAATAGGAAGACCTGTGAGGACAGCCCTGTAGTGCAGTGCTTAAGCACCAATCATTAAGAGCCAAAACCTGTGTGGCCAACTACAATTCAAGTCGTAGCCCCTCTGGCTTGAAAACCCCACAGAGCACATATGCATACACCGAACCCTGAAGGGATGGAGAAATGGAGGAGGAGAAGGGATTACA
>NW_006195311.1:0-1291 GCF_000334495.1 Tupaia belangeri chinensis | reverse complement strand
CCAGGTCTGGGACTTGAACCATGGTCCACCGTGTAGGAACCCAGCGCCCTCAACTAACACTCTACCTGCCGGCCCCTAGATATGATTCGTTAGTGCAGCATAGCTGCTGCAGCAGACGCAGCTGGCACCCGTCTGCACGTCTCGCCCTCACCACTTACATGCAAGCCAGCTAGGACCTGCACACCTGCATTTCTTTGCCCCAAGACCTTGTCTGGCCTTTGAGATTCACTTTGCTGGAAAGGGCCAAGGAGTCACCACCCATCCCAGGCCCACAGCTGTCCTCCTCCACTGAAAAATGGAATTGATGCTTAAAACCTTCCCTTGCCCCCGGCTCAGGCGGGAAGTTAAATTCTGAGGTGTGTCCTGCACTGACTTCCGGGGTCCCCAAAGGGATTCAGTGGCCTGTGGTATGACTGGGTTGGTAACACACCCTTTACCGACTGTCCCACTTCCCCACTGCCTTAGGGCATTCCCTCCACATCTTAAACAAACTGCTTGCATGGAGAAAGTCACCTTGGGGCCTTTTGGGAAAACCCAGGGGAGGTATCTGACAGCGTGTGGTCTTTGATTTTCCCTGCAGTCCATCGTGCGATGTGTCCCTGGCATTGGGATCTACTTCGGCACTCTCTATTCTTTGAAGCAGTATCTGCTGCGAGGCCACCCGCCCACCGCCCTGGAATCAGTCATCCTGGGGGTGGGCTCGCGCTCTGTGGCAGGAGTCTGCATGTCACCTATCACTGTGATCAAGACCCGCTACGAGGTGAGTTCGACTTCAGGGCCCCGGGGCGGGTCACTGGGCTCCTACATAGTGACGACCAACATCAGCTCCCAATTTGTAATCTGTGAATAGAGGAGTCCAGGGGCTCCGAGAACCCATTGAGCAGACAAGCTGAGCCGAGCCGAACGAGAGCCCATGGTGCCCGGTAATGGCTTAAAGCCTGCGGCCTGCAGCGCGGGGCCTCGGGTCAGCGGCTGACGCTGTGCTCCCTTCGCAGAGCGGCAGGTACGGCTACGAGAGCATCTACGCGGCCCTGAGGAGCATCTACCGCAGCGAGGGCCACCGCGGCCTCTTCTGCGGCCTGACGGCGACGCTCCTCCGCGATGCGCCCTTCTCCGGGATCTACCTGATGTTCTACAACCAGACCAAGCACATTGTGCCCCACGGTAGGACTAGAGGAAGGTGTGGCGGGAGGAGGGCCTCCTGAGACTGCACGCCTTCACCATCTCTAGGGCATGAGACCGTTTTCCTTAGCAGCTCCAGATTCTTTATTTTCTTGTGTGTGGGGGGAGG
>NW_006195310.1:0-1291 GCF_000334495.1 Tupaia belangeri chinensis | reverse complement strand
CATTCATATCCCCAAATTCTCCAAAGCCATCACTTGGTTCACTAAAATGTGGAAAGTGCTCTGAAGACTCTTCGAACGTGACGTCACTCATTGAATCTTGAGTGCCAGTAACAAAAGGGGGAGTTGTGCCACTGGCTGTGCCAAAGTCACCAAAATCATCCTCATTGGTTTCATTGCAAGTCACAAATTCATTACTACTATCACCGTTTTTCACACTTACAGAATCTTCCAAAGCATTCTCTTCTGTGGAATCCACATTTTGGCTTTGGGGATCAGTAAATTTTCTACTTTCTTCTTTGGAAGAACCAACTTCATCATCAACATCTGAAGTTTTAATAGAATCCATGCATAGGTCAGCACATTTAGAATTAAAAAAATCAAGTTTCCCCTCAGTTTCACATTGTTCTCTCCTAATGGCTTCTGAATTATCAACTGAGTCTACCAAACCCCAAGCCTTTGATTGAGCACTTGAATTTAAAAATTCATCCTGTTGCAGTCCTGGAAGGCCTTGTTTTCCAACATCGAAGCTTCGGTCAGTCGCTAGGCCTATTTCTGAAACACAAACCTGATATTCTCCATCAACCTCTCCTTTGCTGTCAAAGTTTCTATCCAAAGACACTTTTTATACAGAATTCAGTTCATTGACTCTATTAATTTTATTGTTTTCCTGAATGGCTAGTGATTCTCTATCATTTAAAACCACACATCCTATTTCTTCTAGTTGTATCCTTTCCTTTTTGGAAAATGTGGCAAAATCTGCAAATTCCTCAACAAGACTGGGTGCAGAGTCTAAATTATACTCAGTGCTTTGAGTGCTAAGAGGCTTCCATCCCTTTGAATTGGCTACATTGTCCAGATCATCTGTTCCCTGAGGATTTACAGTTTCTAACACCGCAAACTCATTTGTGAGAATCTCCAGACAAGGAGGCTTTTCACCATTGCAGTTCTCTAACTGCTTATTTTGAAGAACAACATTCACATCAGTTCTAAAATCTCCCAGAGAGAAACTTTCCAGTATTGCAACATTTTGTCTCTGCTCTGATACTTGGTTTAAATCTACTGGCCCTTCCATGCCATCAACAGAAGTAGCTAAGATTTTAGATGAAATGATTTCTTTGCTGGTGGTAGAAAGTAAAACATCAGACTGTCCTTTCACAGGAGTGGCAAGCTCAGCAGTGATGTCCTTATCGTTACCCTTTTTAATGGATTTAAAGCTTGTAAGGCTATCTACATTTTCTGAGAAATCATGAATTGGCATAAAATGGTTTGAAGGTACAAACTCTTCCTTGGG
>NW_006195309.1:0-1290 GCF_000334495.1 Tupaia belangeri chinensis | reverse complement strand
TTCATCAGTCTCTCTCCCTAGATTGATGGATTCTATTGGTTTTATTTCTCTGGAGAGAAATATTTATTTTTTTTCCCTCCCTGACTGAAACAGTAAGTTAATCCGTGTTTTAGTACGTCTTTGAGGGAAATTGCACCCTCATATCTGAAAGAACACACAGGGAAGGAAGGAAATGTATACGAGTGGCATTGCTATGACAGACTAGGAGGGGTTGGTACTAGAGTATCCCTGTGGTTAACGCGCATGTGGCTTATCATGGCACATGAAGCCTGAGCCAGCAAGTTCAGGGAGGATGCTGAGCCCCCCGCGTTGCCGCAGCCCCCACCTCACATTTGGAGCGGAGGGAGATCTTGGAGACTCCCTCAGAACCAGTCATGGAGGTCAGGACAAACCATCTGCAGAGCCCCCACGCCCACAGGAACTGCTTCCCTTTCCTCTCTCTGGGGGCTTTGAGGGCCACAGAGCCTGAGGTCCGCTGCCCTGAGCACCTCTCCAGTCTCCCACAGTCCTACAGGCTCTGCCCTCACAGACTGTCACCTTCAGAGAAGGTTTCAGCAGTTCCAGATGGCAGCCAAAGTCACTGCAACCAGCTTTGCAAGACCCAAATTGTGAAGGGGCTACAGAGCCCAGGCTAGTCAGGCTCAGTGGTGCCAGTGGGGCCTTCCGTCATTCACAAATCACCCTGCTGATGGCCCACGGGGCTCTCTGCTCAGTGTATTCCACAACTGTAAATGTGAGGCTCCTTCTGGGCCCCGCTGGGTGCGATGCTCTCACCTCTACTGGTAGGACTCACTCTGATACTCTTATTTTCCACCCATCCGATTTGATCTGCATTCTGTCTCCCAAGATAGCTCAGAATATCTGGTTCACTGTTGGCTCCCTTCCTTGTGTTTAAGCTCAGTTACACATTTTCTGGCAACTCAGTGGGTACTTGGAGAAATAAAAGTAGTCACAATGTTCGGTTAACTTTCTTGGTCCAGAAATCTGGGCAGTTTTCAAGGCTCTGCATGTGATACTTAGATAATATGCTGAATCAACAAAGAACACGTTGCCGAACTGAAAATCTTATGCAATTGGCCACTTCTCCATACCAGAATAAGGGACACAATACAATAGGACATTGAGACTGTTTAAAAGTCTTTCTTTGGCCAGTAAGTGGCATGGAGATTAAGGCTTCTAGATCCCACACAGCTGACTTCATTTTTCCAGTTCCAGAAAAATCACACCGGGCACGTGTGGGTACATAACACAAATCCCACGGAGAATGGAAGAGAAGAGACTGTGGCATGG
>NW_006195308.1:0-1289 GCF_000334495.1 Tupaia belangeri chinensis | reverse complement strand
AAAAATAATAACAACAAATGGAATTAAATGACTAATTCTTTTAAAAGGAAAAGAAAGAAAGAAAACAACATGGTGTGTGAAAGAAGCCAGAGACCGAGCTTAATATTATGATTCCATTTACAAAACTTCAAGACAGACCGTAAACAAGTGATGGTTTAGGGACAGAGGAGATGACGGTTGTAGCTAAAGGAGGTGGCATTTCTTTCTGAGGAGAGAAAAATGTTTTGAAACTCCCTGCAGTGAGGTTGTACCTATTTGTCTGTACAACAGAAAGCTTTAAATTCTATACTTAAAAAATGGAAGGAAAAAGAGTCATTCGTACATACCACTTTGACTGCTAATACACCACTGAGTAGAAATTATTAGGAGATATCTAACCTAATACAACTTAATTCCATCACATCTTTATTGGCTCGATAGCTTTTCGGTAACTGCCTGTTGGTGAAGAGATTAAAGCAGGAATTCCCTGGAGCACAGAGAGACCAATAATCTGAAATTGCCAGAGAAATCGATGATCATTTCTTTTCTATTTTATGACTTGGCCAACATAAAGAAGCCATAGAACTGGGGTGGGTCCGTGCCACATTTACCTGGGAAAATGTTGAGTCTTACGTGAGTCCACCTCTGCTGGGAGTTGACCAGGAAATAGTTGTGGCTGGAGGATGGGTTTCCTGGTTGAAGCTCTGTCATGGGAACCAAGTGATCCCAGCTGTCGGATTTTAACTGGCAATAAATATTCAAACGTTAGCAACGACTCGTAAGAGCAGTGAACTCTCTCGTCGCAGTGCCGGTGTGGGTTTACAGGGTAGACGTGCTTTGGGATAAAAATGAACGATGGCTACCTAATGGCACAGGTAATGAAAATCTAACAGTCAAGCTCAGAGTTAGTACTAAATGGGACGGGACTGGTGGGGGTGCAGCTATAAAACGGGACACTTGTGAGGCCAACCGTGTGGGAGGGCTCTGGGTTCTCGGTTCATGTCTGGGGATCTCGAGTCCTCTGTCCTGTGTGTGCCCACGAGCCCAAGGTAGCTGACGCTGGGGCAGACGGCAGTGCCGGGACCCTGCCGGGGGTCTCTCTCTCTCCCTCTCTCTCTCTCACCGAAGAAAAAGTAGAACTTTTTCAAAGCAAACAGAATAAAAGCCTGTTCCTCCATTTGCCCACACTGATTAAGTTAGCCACTGGGAGGCGGTGGTAGGTATTTGTGAGTGAAGGCTGAGATCCCAGATCCCTTCTGAAAGTGAAAACGTCTTCATTTTCAGAATTCGGAGAAGTAACGGAAATGGTG
>NW_006195307.1:0-1287 GCF_000334495.1 Tupaia belangeri chinensis | reverse complement strand
AGGATGGTCCTGACTTTTGATACTCCTATGGAGCTACAGACTATGCTGGAATTGTACATGATTTGGTTCAATCACATATTGGAGGCAACAAAGCTGGGAGGTTCTGTAATATGCATTTAAAGCATTGCATGGGACATGTAAAATTTCAGTCCCAAATCATATGTGCTGGGTACATATTATGTAGCTGCCAGGTACCTAGTTAGACTTTAGGGAAAAAAAAGAGGACCAAAATGCATTATCTTTAACTTATTGGCTAGTGGGAAAGAAAAACATAAACTATTCTGACATCTAGTAAATAGAAAATTAAAGGCACATTACAAGTACTGGAGAAACCAGAGGAAGGAGAACTAATTAAGTACAGTACATTTCAAACTTTTCTGGCTTTATTTGGGAATGCATGAAAGAGTTGAGCCTTTAATAATCATGAAATAAAAGAAAATTTCTTGAGTCAAATGAAGATACAAATGAAGTACAAATTAAAGCTGGACGTATAGAAATACTTAGTCTTGCAAGACCAAAGCTAACCCTTATATAATCAACTGCTCGGGGTCATATTTGGAAGGAGTTTCTTTGCTCACAGAGTATATAGTCAACATAAAAGCATGAAGCTGAGCAAAGGAGAGAAATAGCCCTCAGCACAGAAGTAGCACTGATCATCAGGAGATGTAAATCCAAACACTAAAGGCCTTCAATTTGAAAACATGCTTCGGTCACAGCAATGGTCCTGGAAAAGTCCAAGGAGCATTGAAATAGCAATGATCTGGGTACCAGATGGTTCCAGGGAGGGCTCTGAACAATGTGATCTGGGCTGGGCTTGGGGATGGAAGGTATGAAGCCACTTTACAAAATGCCACATGCTGTCTAAGTGTAGGGCAAGGAGGTGGCCTTGCCAGTTTGTCAAAAATTCATTTTCAGACTGTAAGGTCTCCTAGCAGCAGAATGGTTTCTGTAATCAGCCTTCTCTTTCTTGTGCCAAAATAGGAGTATTTACCCAGATGCAAGAGATGAAAAATAATGACATTGAAAAGGATTGGAGTGCTTAAAAAATATGGATTTAATTAAGCATTCTCACCATTTGGGGATGGAGGGACTTAGGTCTGAATAGGCATGTGCAAGATATAACTTCTGATGTCTTACTACCTCACCACCATGGTCCTGATGTGGTTCACTCCTTGGCCTTTCTCTTAGCCAAGTGGGTGGACAGTCTGGAAATGATTCTCTTAGTTAAAAGCACATTTATTTAGGTAGAAAAAAGGAAATGCTTGTGTGTGTGTGTGTGTGTGTGTG
>NW_006195306.1:0-1287 GCF_000334495.1 Tupaia belangeri chinensis | reverse complement strand
CCGTAACGGTCAATGAACTGCACATTAGTGTTTAAATGTGCAGAGAAGGAAGGGGAGAAGAATGCTAGGGAGGCCACATGCAACAATGTGTGCTACCGATGGCATCAGCAAAACAATGAGCAGCTGGTTCTCGTCCAGGGAGTTCCCCTTCCAGCTCGGTCTGTGTGTCATGGGTCTAAAGAGCACCCACAACTGATTGGGTCCAAGTCTGCATCCATCCTGCAGTGGGTTAGGAACTGTGCTGCATGCGCCTCTCATTTCAGAAGGAACATTAGGAGAAAGCAAATAACATCCAGTCCTTCTATTTCACTTGGTTTATTTAGCAGCAATTACACTTGAAAAGAAAACGCAAGACTGAATTTCAATGCTGAAGTTGTCTTACAGGCCTGTGTTGTCATCTACTTCCCATTCACCCTCAGCTTTTGATTATCACAAGGCGTGGTGCTGTGCAAGGAGAACAAAGGCACAGCTTTTGGGACTGCCAAGCTCCTATCTCAACGTGAGAGAAGGATGGAAAATAAGATAGATCAGAAAATAGGGCTGAGTGTGTTTTTGGAATAGGGGTAAGAGCTCCACACACGGCGTGGGTATGAAGCAAGCTGCCAATCAAAATCTCCTTAAGATTATTTAGCAGGGGGAAGAAGGAGAGAGGGGGCGATCACTTGGTGAGTTGAACATGAGAAGACTACCTTAGTTTGAAGAGAATGTTTAGAGGTAGAAGCGAGTGGGCAGCTCACATTTCTTCTGCTCCCACCACCATCACCACCACACTCTCTCCTTCTCTGCTAAAATTCTTATTTATCCATCAAGCATTCATGCTCCAAATTAGCAAATCCTAAAATGCTTCTGATTCCATATACTTAGGATCTGTTCAGTAGGCAAATTCCCTCACAGAAAAATGTTCTTTTAAAGAATCAAAACTTGATTATCTAATCAGGCCACTGGTGTTTATGCTTTACATTTAAATTGCACCCAGGGGAGGAAATGTCTTGTTGTGGAAAGAACACTCACCTGAGAATCTACAGACCTCACCCTCATTCTCCTTTGTTATCGGGAAATTCAGTGACTCTTGGCCCTTAGTTTTTCACTGGGATAAAATAATGGGAATAAGTCACCTCTAAATTCTTTCCACTCTGAAATTCTCTGTGTTTATTAAAGATCATAAGATGAGGACTAACATTTTAATAGGTTGGTTCCACTGAAGCTGCACATGTTTATTGAGCAGCTACTATGGTGCCCTCCTAGCTTAACAGAATCTATTAATAGGTTGGTAAAATGCTTTGCTTT
>NW_006195305.1:0-1286 GCF_000334495.1 Tupaia belangeri chinensis | reverse complement strand
TTTGGGGATTTAGCAATGTTTATGAAAGTGGCTCCGATTGGGGGTGTGCAGCACTGCCCGGGGATGAGTGCCCGAATGAACAGCAGATCACTTTGGCGCCTAAGACTTCTTAGATTAGGGCTACCAGGGTGAGTTAGAGGAACTGCTAAAACTCAGGAAAGGCCAGTCATCTGACTAGTAACTCAGGGTTAGAGGGATCTCCTCTTGGTTTTACTAGCTGTGTTATATTGTGAAGTTGAGGCTGGCAGAAGAGCAGTGTTGATAGTTCATATGAGAGGTTCCTATGGCAAGTATTTTCATGAGAGATCTTCCTCCTCATCATTTATATTAACCAATAAACCAGCCACAACTCATCAACTAGGAAAAAACATACTTTTAGATTCTTAAGCAAAATCTTATTTTTAATATTTTAGAAGAACATAGTATTTTAAAAATTCTCCTATTAGCATGCAAATTTGATTAATTATAACCAATTTTAAGTACATTCAGTATTGTGAGTCATAATTATTCACATGATTAATATTTAACATGACAACTACAAAGTTATCAAATAAAATACAGAATTTTTTTTTTGTCTTTAGTTTTAGAAGCAAAGGAGGTCAAGGTTTAAATGAGCAGAATAAATTGATTTTAAGCTCCAACTCTTCCAATAAAAGTGCAACCTAATTAAGTATAACAGCTACAGCCTTAGACAAATGTAAAACATTCAGTAGAAATTTTGACCAAAAATGTATTTGCCTCAAATTGGCTGTAGCTGTGATGTGTGGAGTTAGAACAAAATGTAATGAGCTGTTAACAGACATTTTTATCCAAGGAAATATGCATTGCATTCGGCCACATTTTCCATCTGTTACAATGAGTTAGACAAGAGCTGATCGAGCAGATGAAACACAGTTGTCTGGCAGGAAGTTAACATGAAATTATGGGTACCAATGAGAAGAACGACTCTTAAATTCCAGTGAACTGATTCAAAGATTTTCCTTTTTTCATTTTGCATCCTAAAGAGGAATGGCTTTCCAGAGCGTAAGTGGAAAAAGGTTGCCCCAGGCAGAGCCAGGCCATTGGCACTGGCATTCAGACTAGAGTGATTCTGAAAAGCACAGAGTTGGCCAAGCACTGCAGACCTGGAACTGTCACATGCTCATGGTCGATCCTGCATTTAGCATGTTCAGTCATGGCACAAGCAAATTTGGTTAACTCAGGCTTTTCTTCAGATTTAGGAGAATTCATCTAAAGCAAGTATTACGTTTAATTGTGTATTCAAAGAAAAGAAAATGTATCGAGGC
>NW_006195304.1:0-1285 GCF_000334495.1 Tupaia belangeri chinensis | reverse complement strand
TCTGCTTCCTTAATAAGTTGTTAAGTTAGTCAGTCACTCCAGCTACACTTCAGTCTGTCACAGACAGCCCACCTTTTAAACTGTGTTAACACAGGCAGAATCAAGGTGGAACCAATCCAATTGTTTTTCTACCTTATTCCCTCCATTCCATTTTTTGTACATCACTTTTCCTTCCATAAATATCCCCCAGCCTTGAGGCTATCCTGAGTTCTCTGGAAGCCATTCTGAAGAGTTGTCCCATTTGAATCATTTTGCTCAATTAAATGCTAAATGAATTTGTCTGAAGTGTGTATTTTTAACACTGGTAATATGGTTGTGACTGGTATTTATAACTACCTTCTGCTACTACCCATTCCATATTGCCTCTGCCTTTAGAAGCACATCACTTGGTTGTGGTTCTTTCCCTGCCGGGGTAGACCCAATCCTTTATTACTGAAGGATTTGGGCCAGTTTGTAGTCCTGCAAAAATTAGGTTATTATAGTTTCTCATTGACCTTAATCACAGGATGCTGTAGGAGATGCTCTAACAATTCTCATGAAATCTAGACATACTCTCCCTTATCTGCATTGTGGAGCAGTAATTAAATTCCTCCTTGTTAGTCCAGATCAATCACCCTAGTCAACACTGTAACTCCTTTCTTTGCCTGTTGACTTAGAGGCATGAGGACACCAAAGTGGCATGATGGGAGTCTTGTATTCCAGTTCAAGAGAATCATTGTTGTGTCTCCTGATAGAGCATTTCTTCTTCCAGAACTAAGAGCTAGCAGTTCATAATGTTACAGGAACAGAAAGAAATATTTTGCTGGTGGGTCACAAGGGGTAATAGTGAATGGTGTCACTCTTGTTCTGACCCTTTCATTCCTGGACCTGCGAACCCCAACAAGCAGAGAAAGATCATCATATATTGAATGCTAATTCAGAGCATATATAGCATTTTAGGATTTGTTATATAATGAATCTCAAATACGTTTGTTCTGTTTATTCACTCTCTAGCCCATTGATAGGTCTGGTGAAATAAATGTATGTAGACATCTATGTTATTCGAGATACATAAGTAATGCTTAACTCAATATGTTTAAACTAATTCAATATAAGAAAAAACAAACTTAAAATGTGTAGGGCAAAGGACACCAAAGCAATATCTAAAATTCTATCTCACAAATAAAATCCAAGGACACCAAGCCAACAATGGCAAAGGTTATAATTTTGATAGCATACAAATATTTGGTAGAAACTCTCATTCTGTGTAACTCAATGCACTCCTTTGGTATAAATATTTTTTTTT
>NW_006195303.1:0-1284 GCF_000334495.1 Tupaia belangeri chinensis | reverse complement strand
TCCTTTATCACCTAATTTAAATGCTACTTCTCAGAGAGTTTTACTGACTCCATTATTATTCTGCATCTCAGCCTGTGATTGTTTTTTATGACACTTATCACAATGTATAATCATTTGACTTATTAGTTAGTTTAATGTCCCTTGTGTGATCCTTGCAGACACAGTGAACTATAAGCATTTAGTACAGTGTTGCTTAAAAAGCACTTAATAAACACTTTTGAATGGGTAAATTAACATTATTTTATCTGATGATGAAAATTAGGAGAAACAAATTAGTAGAATATTTCTGAAAAAGCTATATAGGTTATCAATTGCTGGGGTGTATCTTTTATAAATAATTTTAAAATAAGCTTTATTGTACAAAGTAGAAAATTTCTCTTTTGTAGTCCAGAGCTCAAAGATTCTGCAATGTTGGTAACCCTTCTATTTCTGCTGCCTAGGGATTGCCTAAGGATTAGAGATAAGCATGACCTCATTTTTGTCGAATATGCATGTTATGAGAATTAGAACTGAACAGGCCATCCGGGAGATAGGGTCTTCCTCTAGAATTGTTCATTTCATAGTATATACATGAGGGATATTCATTTCATGGAGAAAATTAAGAAGTCACAGCAATCAAAGCATGCTCCATTTTAAAAAAGTTCATGGTATGCTTTAGGGCTAAATATTCACAGCATGCATTTTAAATATGCAATTAGGGGCAATGATGCACAAAATTGCATGTGCAAAAGAAAATATTATTTTTAGAAATGCAATTGAAACATCCAAAGGAGCTAAAAATAAAAGATTGTACTGCTCAGGTAAGAACCTGTAGCAATGTAATATGCTCTGAACACAGCAGAAATTACTATAATGCTGAAGAAAGTTGTCTAATGAAGGTCTTCAGATGCCCCCAATTCAATCATCTTTGACCTAGATGGATAGATCTCATATCCAGGGGAACCCAAATTTTGGATGACATTGTCAAATAACATTTAGATAAATGCATCTGTTAAACCTCTGGTGTTATATTTCATATCCCTTGTTAAAATGTTATCAAAATGGATGGTAGCTGGTGGCATGGTGATAAAACACAGTGCTCTCTAAGGTGGACCCACATCAGTTATGGGGCTGGCTTCTGGGTTCCCCTGTTTAGACTTCCCTGAGTGGGTTAGTCATGTACTTGTCCATGAGGCACGGCTTGCTGAAGCTGGGGGCAGATCACAGTATCAGGACGCTATGGGTTTATTTGTAAATAAATTTAGTTTAAAAAGTACAAAACCAGGGACCAGCAGTTAGCGTAAT
>NW_006195302.1:0-1284 GCF_000334495.1 Tupaia belangeri chinensis | reverse complement strand
AATAGTTACATGTATATGGGTACATACATACACATTTATTGAGTACATTCCCTGTGCCAGACCTAGGTGCTTTACATACACTGTGTATTTTAATTCCCAATAATTTACAATGAAGAAACCACAGTTTAGAGAGGTTAAATAAGGGCACATAGCAGGAAAGGCCGAATTCTAACCCACATCTATGTAACTCTAAACCTACATTCTTTCTATTCTATTACAAAACATGTGGCCTACCAAAAACCACAGTCCCTAAACAAATCTTTTCTTCCCTAAGAGAAGAACAGACACAAGACAGATAAAGGAAACAGAAAATGCAATAGGAAATCTACAGAAATTCAATTAGCACTCTGACCTATTGTAGAAGCACAGAGTCACTGAGTTCTGCAAGCGAATGGCCTATGTACAAGGAAGAATGCTACACTGTACCATTCACCCAAACCAAGCCAAGAAAGCAGGCACAGGAGTAATTGAGGAACAGGATTACTGGGGATACTGAGGCACTCGTCTGCACCCTATGTGCCGTATACATTACCAGGTAAATGCTGGTGACTGAAGCATTTTCTATTACACCTAGAGCCAACTATCCTAGACCTCCCTCCACCAGAACCCATACTGACCTCCCACCTCATGGAAACTATCTCTAGAGGGACTTTAGAACCACAGAGAAATGACTACTCTCCTCCTTGCCACTCACCTTTTCCGAGAAAGATCATGCCATACTCTCGTCCCTGAGGAGTCTTGTTCTCTATCGTGAAGCAGACTTCCTTCCCAATCAGCTTCTTCCGCAGGAACTCTCGGGCAGGAAATGCCCAGGGCTGAAAAGACAAAAAGAATGTGATACACAAGAATTGCCTAGTTCCAGATCCCAATCAGCATTCAAGTAACTTCATTCCTTCAATAAATAGCTGAGCACCTACCACGTTCTGGACTTGCGCTAGGCCCTGAGGAGAATATAAAAATGAAATGCATGCAAGGGAAAGCGCACCCTTGGGGGCTCATAAAATAGAAAGGTCTAGCAGTTGGTTTAACTAGCACAGGCCCTAAAAACGGGCCTTAGAGTGTTCCAGACACTGGCAGTCGCACTCTTCCCTATCACTGTCTGTTCGGTTATAGCTGACTTCATGAATAATATTTGCCAACACTTTTATAGCACTTACCATGTGCCAGCCACTGCTCTAAACGCTGTGTATCTATCAGCCCACTTCTACTCCCTGAAACAGGAAGTACAGGCTCCAGGAACCCACCTAGGCAGGGAGGAAGGCATAAATAACAACTACCACCTAC
>NW_006195301.1:0-1283 GCF_000334495.1 Tupaia belangeri chinensis | reverse complement strand
TCTCTCTCTCTTTCTCTCTCTCTGTGTCTCTATTCAGCAAGTACATGCGCCCTATAGAAATAAAAGAGAGAGAGAGAGTACTCTAAAGCTTTCATTAAATTTTTTGTTTTCAATTTACATCTTAAATAAATGAACTTTTAGAATTTGTTGCATTCTTCCAAGAGCCTTCAAAAAAATTAAAGAGATAGTGATCATCCCTCATATAGGATAAAACAAAAATGTCCTTTTATGTTTTCTCAGGACTCCTTGCTTGCTTAGATATTTCTTCTTCAACCAAGAAAGCTGATGATCTTTTGTTGTGGTTATTTTTTCTCCTCTCACTGCTGAAACTACCTGGGTAGAGCTCACACAGTGACAATCTGTTGGACTCTGTTACCATCATAACCTTTCTTAGTAGTTCTTTTTCTACCTCTAGCCAAGTCATTAGCACAATTTTTTTCATAGGGGCCATTTTGTTCTTGCTCCTGGCTCCTTACCTGTCCTTACCTGTAATACGTTTTTCTGATGTCATAACCAAGCCTCAACAGTGCTCTTTTTTCTTGCCTCCCCAACTCAGGCTTTTACTTGTACCTCAGTACATTTTATTTTCTCCTATACAACATGTCTCTTGCTTGGGGAACTGCATTGGCTCCTCCAAAATTCTCTCAGTTAAATAGAAAATCTTTCTGAGAACTATCTAGTTTATAAATTTAATATGCAGTGGACTGGGTTGCATTATCTTTTCTGGAAAACGCCAATTGGGGTGACAAATCCTAGTATGTAGCCTCTGCACTTGGTGAACCAACATGCCCCTCAGTCTGATGAGCTTGATTATTACAGTTCCACAGAGGCCAGGGTCATTTACTTTGTTTTCTCTTTCAAATGCTGACTGCAGATTCTAGTCTCCTCTGGCCAGGTCCCGCACTCAAAGCATTTGCAAAAGTGGGGTTAGCCATGCAAGCAATAGAAGCCTGCAGTTCCCTGATCCCACATGTGGTAACACAAGACCCAAAGCATATGAGCTTGCTGTATTTTCAACTCTTGGTTTATTTCTGGCAGTGATGCTGATAGATGAAAAATACAACACAAATGAGTATGAAATGATGTGATTCGTTATTGACATTAACTTTCTCTGTGCTAATGAAGAAGCTGAGGACCAGAATATGCAGAAATGTGTGCAAACACAAATTTAGGTACCTTTCTAAGACACTAATAACAATCTTCCTTGTGTGTCATATATATTCTTTTCAGACATCTTTGCATACCTTCAGCCAAAAAACAGCTAGCTCGACAATTCCTGAATT
>NW_006195300.1:0-1282 GCF_000334495.1 Tupaia belangeri chinensis | reverse complement strand
TAGATAGTTACTCTATCTCCGGCATTATGTTGACAGCCCAGCTATGGTCAAAGGCTATTGTCCAGACACATGTCTCATGGCCACCCCCTGCCACAGCAAAGGCCGGAAAAGCTGGACGTGAAACATTTTGTGCACGACCAGGCCTCTATGTGCAAATGGAAGAGAGAGAGCGAATATGGGGCTGGTGACCCAGGGGTTTGAAGTTAGAGAGTTCAGAGGGAGAATCAGGGAGGGCTCCCAACGTAAAACATCATAGAATCTGGATCCTAAAAGGTGATAGACAAAGTGAGGAAAAACTATATATTCTGAGCTGAAAGAACTGATAAGCAAAGGCATGAGGCGTGACGGTGTTTTCACTTGGTAAAATATATCCTTGGCATTTTACAGAATTCGACTTTCTTTTCTTTGCAGGGATATGGACGCTTGTTTATTCACAAGATTAAACACAAACATATCCTGGCTAGGAATTATTTTTCTCAGATTCCAGCACTGGCTTCATTTATCCATGATGATGATGAAATAGAGGAGATCAGAAGGAAACATCACATGGACCCAACACTGAAAATTATCGAATCCCAGAGGCCTCATTCTTAGAAAGTCCAGGAGTATTTGTCTGATGCCTAGCAATTTTGCCTACTGCTAATAGAGTAATACAGAGGTCACATAATATGAAAATGGTATTTTATCTTTTTATTGATTTAGTTTTTTGTTTTTTACACATTATAAGTTGTTATGACAATAAAATATTCCCTATGTAAATATCTAATTGTTAGGCAATTAGTGTTAAATTGAAATACAATTTTGTTAGTGACATATTTTAAAGAAGACATTTTATTTTTATGTGTTTTCATATTACATTAAAAAAATTAAGTCCATTATAGTTAAAATCCAACAGCCAAACATAAACTATGCTTAACTTTCACCCAAGTAATTTGCTTTGAATAAAATACTGTTATAGGACAGTAGTTAGCATACAGATGTGAAGAAACATTGTAGAATTATTTTTCTTGAAAAATTTGTAGGATAAATGACTTTCTATTTCAATATAGGGGTTGACTCTGCCTTTTATTGTCTACTCTTACCTACATTCTTTTCATAATCCTAATAAACAACTGAACTACTTATAAACAAACAAAAATCTTCTCTATGCAAAGTAAAGTTTTTTCTTATGGGGAAAAAACTCTCTGTGGGACAATGATGAAACCTTAGTAAAAACAAACTTGGTTGGGGGCAACAGGTGGTATGATAGTTACATGGCTGACTGTGGTTTGAGTCCTACACC
>NW_006195299.1:0-1281 GCF_000334495.1 Tupaia belangeri chinensis | reverse complement strand
GCGTGTTCTGGCTGGAGGTGGAGGGTGACCCTGAAACATCACCTTTCACCCCCTCACACCAGGTAAGCAAGGCTAGCAGGAATAGAGGGACAGAGAAGGGAGGGCAGGCCCAGGGGCGGGTCACCCAATGCCATCTACCCCCTTCCCGGAGATACTAAAGGCCACTTTTCTCACCAAGATTTCGTGGGCCAGGGAGTTGTTCCCCACCCGCCTGCCCGGCTCCTGTTCCCAGGCCCTGGGACACACTCACTGGTACTTCTCCAGGCCTGCGTAGAGGGCGTCCCAGAGGCTCTGCTTGGCCGGAGGGATGACTGTGGTCAGGGCCTTCCAGTACTCGGAGTCTTTGGAATTATCTCGCACGTTCCTCTGCACTCTTGGTGCTTGGGTGTCCCTGGAGGTCGAGAGCACTGGTTCCACTTTCTCCACCTGGCACCACTCGGCTCCCCAAGCAGTGCCACGGAGCCAGCCACGGCCTTCCTGCTTGTCCACCCGTCACCTCCTCACCCAGCTGCCCAAGGTCATTAGATTACGGCAGTCTCCCAGAGTACACAGGCTCATTGCCAAGGGTCCGGACCCTCGTGCCACTGTCACATTCAGGAAGGCGTCCTGGGACTTCTTTTCCCATCCCTTGACCTGCTTGGCTGTATAGCTCATCGCCACGCCCGTTTCCTTCACTGGTACTTCTAGAACAGTCTCAGGTTTCGCCATCTCCTCTCCATCCCTCGATGACTATGACCCTAGTCCAGGATCACCACCTCCCACCTAGACAAGCCTCCCAGGTGTTCTCCCTGCAGCGTCACCCCTGACCCTGCTACCGAAGTGGCATTTCTAAAACGCAAGCTTCATCCTGGCTCCCTGCTGGCACACTCCTCCTCTGGCTCCAGTCCACCTAGGGGTAAAGCCAGAGACAGCGGGCACCTGGGCCTGGCTGTCCACGTCTCGCCTGCGCCCCGCCCAACCTCCCAGACCCTTGATGCTGCAGCCGTGCCACCCTGTCATGGCTCTGAAGTACCCCTTCCCCACTTTACCCAGCTGGGGACATCCAGTTCTCGTGCCACCTGCTCCCAAAACCCTCTCTGACATGCCAAATGGAGATGACCTCTGAACACGTACAACCTGGCTATGCTTTGACCCTCGTTCTGATCATAAGGCTTTCCCCCATGGTGTCTATTCATGGTAGATCTTGACAAATGTTTTCGTGGGCGCCAGCAGATGGCGAAGCGGTTACAACGCTGGACTCTGACATGGAGGACTGCAGTTTGAGTCTCAGACCCAGAGGCT
>NW_006195298.1:0-1280 GCF_000334495.1 Tupaia belangeri chinensis | reverse complement strand
TCAACTTGGCTGGAACTGGACACAACTTTTATAGATTTTTGTATTTTTATCCTTTCACATGGTTTACATTTTCAGCATTTTCTACCCATTTTAATTCAATTTCTGGCAGTTCAAATCAGACTTCTTTCTATCTGCAGAGTCCCGAATTCCAAAAATACCTAATATAAAAGCAACTATGGAGTGCTTTTAATGGGTATTTAAATAACCCAAAGGAAGACATTTTACATCCAATAGACGCCTGCTATATTTTATACACCATGCTTAGTACTTGAGATAAAACATCTCCATATCTGTGTACATGGTATTACCATAACCATTTTCACTAATGAAATTAAATCTCAGGAAGCTGGAATAGCCCAAGAGTTAGGGCTAATAAATAGCAGTGCTGAGAAAAGTACTGGGCCATATCTGACTATATCATCCTCACTTATTGAATACATAGTTGTACTCAGTACACATACACAGAGTATTAGACATTTTCAGTTATAAGTAACAGAAGCCCAACTTGAAATAGCTTAAACAAAATAGGAAACTGCATTGACGCCAATAAACCAAGCTTAAGAAGAATCAAGACTGATTTTTCAAATAGCTAGAATCATGGACTGGAACTGCCAAAGTTTCCCTTCCTTCTCTTTCCACGTGGTGAAGGGCATGGTCACAGAAATATTACTCTCTAATATTAAAGTCTCCAGATATAAGATTTCCATCCAATGGCTACTGGTAAAATATTCCTTTGAGTAGGGTTACTCAATAGCACCATTATTGATATTTGGGTTGGAGAATTCTTCATAGTGAGTTTTGTCCTGGATATGGTAGGCTATTTATCTCTACTCACTAGATGCCCATAGCATTCCCCAATTGTAACAATCACAAATGTCTCCAGACGTTGCCAAATGTCCCCCAATATAGGGTAGCAACATCTCCTCCTGTTAAGAACATACGCTTTAGGAAGAACTATAACTACCCTGTTTGAATCAAGAAACTACCCTCCCACAATCCTGGTAGCCAGATAAATGGGGTCATTTTCAAAGGTGGGAACTTCAGTTCAGACCATAGATTGAGTGTAGCAGTGCAGAGAAGGGAAGGAAATTCATTAAGAGGAGGAAGACACACCATAGAAACGATCAGTGGGGAAGTCACTGAGACCGAGTTCTGCTCCCAATCTGTGTCAATTCCATGCTGATTAAAGCAGGAAAGCAAAACAAATGACCTTCTTTACCTGACTCCAACGAAACCTTATGAATTTTCTGTGGCCAAATGCTCATGTCTTCCACTGCGTG
>NW_006195297.1:0-1279 GCF_000334495.1 Tupaia belangeri chinensis | reverse complement strand
CCCCACTGGCTTCAAAAATACCCTGGGAACATGTGCATATAGCCAAAGTCCTGACAGATGGAAATGAATAAGAAGGAATTTAGGTGTGATCATACCCCTTTAGGACGTTCTTTCTCTATTTCCTCTGTTCTGTCTCTTTAGCCAGCACATGCACCCTCAGACAATGAAATAAAATTATCCTTGTATATTAAATAAAATGATGGTTGTATAAGTATTTAGTTAAAGTCTTTTAAGGAACTGCTTAGCAATCTTCTAATAATGAATATATAAGAGGCCATCTTACCCAAATTTCATGAAGGAGACAGTTTAATTAATGAGGTACCAGTAAGTATTCAGTGAGGTGGGCAGTTTCTAAGACAGAAAAGCCACTGTGCTGTAGGGTAAAGGACAGACCTGCAGGGATTCTGTGACATACATATCTAAAACCACCCTTCTGAAAAACATGGCCAAGGCAGGCCAACTTGCACTATGCTTGGGTGGAGCTTAGAAACTAAGTTTATGCATCTGAAAAAACATTTGCTTTCATATGAGGAAATGGGAGAGGGGGAATAATGCTACTTGAGCTATGATCAGGAAAACTCATAACCAATTAAAACAAGTATATGTGAAGTCGCAGAGCTCTTTTGCTTTAGTGAATAGCACTGATAAATGTGTGCTTACTTCACTAGCCTGAAAGACTTGGGAAATACTAAGGTTGATATCTCTGGACAGACTGACGAGGTATGAAGCTTGCTTCGAATTGCTATTATGGCTTGATCTCTGACTATATTTTTAGTCTGTCTTTTTACTGTGGTAAAAGGGTAATGTAGAGGCTGTTTATGTCACTAGTTTTTAATTTACTCTCAAAGATGAGATATTTCGTTGTCTTTTAAGTATTGTACAGCTAACATGGTATTGAAACTGAGTGGCAATAGCGTAAGATTTATTTAATGGTCAGGTAGTGGAGAAATAGACTATGAACTCACAAATTAGTTTTCCGCTTATCCTGATTAAAGGCAGCTGGATGTCACATGGCCAAAAGTTTCTTGAGTCCCGGCCCTAGTAACTTGAAAAATTCAAGTTTCATGTATAACAAATGGGGAAGCGATAGGCTATTAGAGTGGTAAAATATTCCAAGGTTTCACAGGAAAAGACAGGAACTTAGGAATTCTAAGTCTTAACCCCCTTTGTTTCCTTTGAAGGATTCTTCTTGCTGAGGACAAGATATTGCAGACTATGATGGGGCTGCCAGGTGTGCCATTTAGTGTGCAAAGAGCATTATAATAAAGTTTGGGGTCTT
>NW_006195296.1:0-1279 GCF_000334495.1 Tupaia belangeri chinensis | reverse complement strand
CCCATGCTGCCAGCCTGGCTGCAACAGAGGCAGCAGAGACAGGGGCCTTAAGCCTCCAGACCCTGAAAGGGCGTGGCTCATGCAGAAACCCTGCCCTGCGCACTGTGGTCACCCCTAATTTACGCTCTCAGGCCCTGTCGACCACACCCCACACCGAGGGCATGCATGATGGCCCTCTGGCTGCCAGCGTCCTGGCCCACTGCCCCAAGCGCAGCCCCCAGGGCTGTAATTCCTGCAGCTGGCCAGCAATAACTGCCTGCCAGGCATTTTCATTGTTCCAT
The DNA here is from genome assembly GCF_000334495.1 of Tupaia belangeri chinensis. Lineage (NCBI taxonomy): Eukaryota > Metazoa > Chordata > Mammalia > Scandentia > Tupaiidae > Tupaia > Tupaia belangeri. Next base: position 998 of record NW_006195296.1, on the reverse strand, counting down.
TTTATGATCTATATGGACGGAATATTCTTCCTATCCTTTCCCTCTACTGCGGTACTATTTTTACTATTTTTCTTTCAAAACACATGTAAAAGCTATATTCTTCACTGTAAACATAATTTTTATTTCAGTATCAAAAAAAAGTCACTTAGCTCAAATTTTTCACGGTCTTTAAAAACAAGAAGTGGTGCATGTGTGCACAACGATATCCATGCGAAAATGAAGCTGAGGTTCGGAAAGTGCTGTGAGTGATGCCATTTAAAATTATAGACTTGAAAAGCTATTTCTGGATTGCAGCAATTCCTAAAGACTAGAGGAAACGTTTATTTTGGGTGGTTTTATTTCATTCCCACTCAATTTTGAGCACGGCTGCTTAAAGCAACATTCGTGGGAAATGACACAGCTATTAATCACCAAGGCAGCTACTGCAGGCGCAGCCTCTAGGGGGGTCCTTGCTCGCCCTCCCTGCTCTCCCTCTGGTCTCCTCTCCCAAAGGAGGCTGGTGACCTACTAAAAAGATAATTGCTTCCCATGTTTCCTGCTCTGCGGCATCACTGCATCAGTCTGCTGCGAATGACACCCGGTCAGGGTGGACGGAGAGGGGAGCTCTGCAGCTGTGCCTCTGGTCTTCACTTTGAAACTTCTCGGGCTGCAGACTGGTTGGCAGGCATCCCTGTGGCCAGAGGGGGACAGAACCCTCCGCGTTCACTGTCAAGGTCCTGACCTCTGCAGACTAAAGCTGAGCTCCTTCCTGGGCCCAGGCCACTTGCCCCTGCGGCTGCCTTTCCTCATTAATAATCCAGCCACGGGCAGGACTCAGGGAGCAGGGAGAGCGCGGCAGCTGGCCCTCTGCACCCCATCACCAGTGGCTCCCAAAGGGATTCTCTAACCTCTCGGAGAGCCCGCAGTGTAGTTGTCCTGTTTCTTACCTTCTCTGGGACACTCCTAGACAAAGAAACTCAGAGGGCAAGTATTTTACAAAGCAAGCACTTTTTTTTTTT
>NW_006195295.1:0-1279 GCF_000334495.1 Tupaia belangeri chinensis | reverse complement strand
GGAGTGAGAAAACTGTTAGGCCCGTGCTCTATTCCCTCCAGCTGTGTCTTTCTGGGCAATGCAGTAATGAACTCCATCATACATGGCATCAGGGACAGATCTTTGTCCCAGGGACAGATCATCATCCCTTCTCCTCTCTTGAGTTCTAGGCCTTGACAGAGGTCGCAGGAAATATCCTAAGATGCCAGCTCCTGATCAGACTGGGGCCCAGTGGTAATGCCTTTTCTTCTCTATCTGCCTAAATGCTACCCATCCCCAGGCCCCAGCCAGAGGAGGCAGATCCAGCTTTCCTCCTCCTTGTTTGAGGGTTTCCTTAGCTCCCGGAGTGAGCTCCTCACTCCATGGTAGATAAACAGTGCTGTCTACCTTGGTCTCATTTTTTATTCTAGTTAAAAAACAATTTCTTGGTTCCAAAGGGAGCTAAAAAATGTTCTTTGTCTTCTAAACAAGTGACCCTTCCTATGAGGAGCACAGAATACCAGGTTCAAGAGAATGAGAGAGAATAATACAGAGACAGAGAGACCGGCTATGGCCCAATGGTAATGCCCTTTCTTCTCCATCTACCTAAATACTATCCATCCCCAGACCCCAGCTCATGTCCCCTCCTCCAGGCAGCATCCCCAACCACACGGCTGACTTCTCACCTACGTGTCACACAGTAGATAGAATATGCACTGGACACCACTGAGAGACAGACCCAGAGATCTTCAGGTCCCCTCAAGTCCTCTGTTGAGTACCGATCAGCACGTGTGTAAGGAAGTGACCTGAGACCAGGAAAGAACCACCTAAAAGGATTATGGAGAATAATTAAGGACCTTACACAAGGCTGGGAGCAGTTGCTGTTCCCACAGCTTTCGTAATTCACAGGGCATTAGGCACAGTACTCAGAGGCATCTTGGCTCAGAAATGAGGAAAAACTATCTCTAGACTAAATACCCCTCTGGTCCTAGATAACAATTTTTTAAAATCACAAAATTTTAAAGACCAAAAAGAATCAAACTGTTTTCCTCAATGAATCTTAAGACTATTAATGGTAATAGAAAAATATCCCAGAACCAAACAAAGTAAAACTCACAAGGTTTGACATCCAATAAAAGATGACCAGAAGTTTAAAGAAACAGGAAAATACAACCGGTAATAAGGACAAAAATCAATCAGTTATTACTGAGCCAGAACTACTAGAATGGCTAGAAAAGCCATGAAACATCTTCAAAAAGTTTCATGAAAAATGCATATTATGAGGAAACTAGTTATGGATTTCAGAACATTTTTGCACCAA
>NW_006195294.1:0-1278 GCF_000334495.1 Tupaia belangeri chinensis | reverse complement strand
AATATGTGAATTCTGAGGAATCATGTCAGGGAGGCTATATTCAAAATATGACACTTTGAGGAGGACCATGTCAGTCAAAGCTAGAATAAAGGGTACTCCAGAGCCAAATGAAATGCTTAAAACAAGGTTTGAAAGGATCAAGTCAATCTACACACTTCTTTTCTGAAAGCCAAAGCCAAAGTCAACAGTCTCTTATGGAAGATAACAAAACCAAGAACCTTAATGTGATATTCAAAGTGTCTAGTACTCAAAGATCACTAAATATATATATAAAGAAGAGGAAAATATTACCTACCACCAGAACTAAAATAAATTAATAGAAAGCAACCTAGAAATGAGAGATGATGGAATTAATGTACAATGATATTAAAACATTTATTACAGATGTTTGTGAATTTAATGAAAAATTTTAACATAATAAGGGAAGGTATAAAAATGAGCCAAATGATGTTTCTAGAGCTGAAAATTACAACATTTGAAGTTAAAATGTCAGTGCACGGCCTTAACAGAGTAGGCAGTAGAAATAAAGTAATAAGTGAACTTGAAGGATATGGCAATAAAATTATGAACTGGGAGCATAGAAATATCAAGAACTAGAATATAATGAACATCTTCTGTGTGGAGCAATATCAAATAGCCTAAGAGGCATAATTGGAGAAAACCTTAAAAAATATGACTGGAAAAAATACACATTATGCAGAGAAACACAGTAATAATGAGCACAGGCTTCTTAGAAAATTTGTCAAGTAAAAACTTCTTTAATATACTGGGCAGAATAGGGTGTTTTTGTCAACCTGGAAATACTGTACCTTCAAACATCCTTCAAAAGTAAAAATAAAATAAAGATAATGTCAGACAAACAAAAGCTGAAAAACTGTGTTGCTAGTAAGATTTTACTACACAAAAAGTGAAACTTCAGACTACAGAAAATGGTTGAAGATAGAAACCAGGGTCAACCTAAAGAAAGACAAGAAGTAAAATGAACAGATATGTGAATAGATATGAAATATTCTTTCTTAATTAAAACAAATTTTTAAAGACAATTAGTGATTAAATAAGTAAAATATCAGTGATAATGCATGCATTAATATAAGGTGCTCTTAACTTTTCAATTTAGTCTTCTCGTTTTCTTTCCCCTGACCCCCTTTTATTTAACTGCCAGAGGACTCATGTGCTCTCCAAAGAGAGAGAGATGGTAAAAGGTAAAGTGAAAAGCACCCTGCAATGGCATGTGACAACACCACCAAACTTCTCCTCCATTTCTCCATCCTGTTGGGA
>NW_006195293.1:0-1278 GCF_000334495.1 Tupaia belangeri chinensis | reverse complement strand
CACTGGGGGGAGTGGGGAGCTTCTGGGGAGGTGCCCGGTGTCAGAGCCTGAGCCTGAGACAGCGCCGGGCTGCCCAGAGCCTGCGGTTCTGCTCCAGGGGAAGGGGAGCCCTGTGGGGACTTCTGTTCATGTGGTTCTGCTTTCCCGCACACGCTTAGTCACCCATTTCAGTTGTGCATTTTGCTGCATTTTGACAAGTCAATGCGCCTATGTGAGCACCCCCTCAGAGCCCCGACATCCCCTTCACCCCCAAAGTTCCCAGAGCCCCTCCCTCCTGACACACCCCTCCCCAGCTCCAGGCAACCCCCAGCCGGCTTCTGCCTTTGGAGATCAGAGTCGTTGTCCAGAACTTCAGAGGAAAGGGACAGTGTGTAGGCCCTGTGACAGGCTGCGCTCCCTGCTCAGAATCACCGTGTTCCGTGCGCACGTGTGGCTTCTGTTATGAGCGGTACCCCATGCGTGGCTATGCTGCAGCCACCTGGACACCCACACACGTGAAGGCGCTTGGGCTGTTTGTCCTGGGGCTACAGTGAAGAGGCCGGTTGAGCGTCTCTGCACAAGTCTTAGGATGGACACACGTTTCTATTTCTGCTGGCAGGAGCGGTCACGTGGCAGATGTGTGCTTAACTTTGTGCGAAACTAGCACACAGCCTAGAGGCACTTCTGCAGGGCCATGAGATGGTATTTCAGAAGGTTTCTGACTGCTGTGGAGACGGGCTTGGTGAGCAAAGCACTCAGCCTGCCGGAGGAGTTGGGAGATGATAACTCACCTCCGGGAGCGATGGAAGACCGACAGCGAGGGCGAGGCGATGCAGAGCAGGCCAGCGGGGGGTGGCAGGGTGCATGAGAGCCAAGAGCCGGGGCTGGGGAAGAAGCAGAGGTTCGAGGAGGTGGGATTTACAAGAAGGTGGGGTTCAATGGCTGAGTCGAAGATGCTTCTGCCCATGGTGGCCTCCGAGGGCTGGGTGAGCCACCGTTCGGAGAAGCAGGAGCAGTGCGCTCGGGAAGGCGAGGAGCTCAGCATTGGACTCGGTTCGCGGGATGGACAAAGGAAATCTAAGGGCAGTGAGGCACCGAGGGTCTCCTGGGACGGGGACAGTGTCTGAATGCCCACATTCAGCTAGCACTGAGGCCGCTGAGGAAATGCGTGTCACCCGACTTACCCGTTGTAGAAGAGCTGCCACAGAGCACTGGGAGGCCTCGACCCTCAGAACTAAGCTGACAGGTGCACGATGATCAATTAGAGCAGAGGCACTTGCACGCCATGTGTGATGGGGC
>NW_006195292.1:0-1278 GCF_000334495.1 Tupaia belangeri chinensis | reverse complement strand
TTTACATCCATTTACTGTGTTTCTATATCTTCCCAAAGTATAGATCCTGGACCAGCAGCATCAGAGTCACTGGAAACTTGCCAAAATGCAAAGTCTTAGACCCCAGTTCATATAATACTTAGTGGATCATAAACTCTGAGGGTGGCGTCCCGCAATCTTCATTTTAACAAGTCCTCTAGATAATACTATAACACAACATAGATTGAGAACCACAATCTTAGAAGACTCTAATACATTCCTTGTCCTCTCCCCCTAAACACCAGTTCTACAACTATAACTAAAATGATGTCTTCTTACTCATTATTTTATGTAAATAGTGGTGCCATCACTTTGAACATTAAATAGGAGCCCCAAATTTAGCATTGATTGTTTATTTTAACACCAATATTATTTCCCAACTTACAGCCATGGTAAAATTTCTGTGGCCATCTTTGTTTTTTGTTTTCTGGTTTTTTTCCCCTCTCTCCTTTTCTAAAACCAATGAGCTTGATACAGGATTAAAATATGACAGAAAGCCACTTTAAAAACCTCAAAGATCTCATGCATATTCCTGCTTATAAACTTAATTTTAGTCTAAAAGAATTACAGCCATAGTGTAAAACTCCAGGTTCCTGCAGCTTGATAAATGTCAATGTGAAGAGGAGGCAGACAGAGCACAGTGTCGACTAAATCTAAGTCTTTTTTCTCCTTCAAAGTAAGGAATATTCGCTGATGCCATTCTCCTCCCTAAGTAGCAGCAGCATCCTGATTTTTTAGAACACTTTAAATAAGAAAAGTGGCCTTGCATTATAGCTAATCAAAATTCAGTCTGGTGCTCTAAGTGGTTTAGGGCGTTTCACAAAATGGATGTACCTACTGTCATTAGGTCAACCCCATGTGTCTGTCTGGTGTAAATTGCCTGTCTTAGAGGAAAAGCAGAGGCAAGATAGCACCTCTGCACTTGCTGGGTTCTCAGTCCTGGTCACGTTAGTGAAACTGACAAGATAACTTTCTTTCAGATTCCTTTGTGGAGAAAACACTGGAAATAGATTGCACAGGAAATGCCTCTAGGGAACTTCATCAATTCCACCTGAGAATTCAGATGAGCGTAAAGACAGATAGGCCTTGAGATTATAAACTTTACCTTTTCTTGCTAGTCTCATTCCCTGACATTAACTTGTCAGCTATATAGAATTCTTTGCCAGGGAGGCAAGAACACAGTAATGTTTCTGGAAGAATAATGTATGTATCAGTATTTTAAAGCTGAGTTCATTTTATTTTTTTTGAGAGGTTTTTGCT
>NW_006195291.1:0-1277 GCF_000334495.1 Tupaia belangeri chinensis | reverse complement strand
CCCCCCATGACTGCCTCGTGTGACGTCCCTGTGGGTTAAAGTCACTCCGGAACAAGTGCTTGTGTGTGTTGGGCCGGCAGGAGTCCCGAGAGTTCCTGGGGTCCTTCTGAGTGCCCCTTTCTGGAGCTGCTGTGAGCGTGTGTCCTGTGCTGAGCTCCGACCTCTGGCTGAGGCGGTAAACCCACGGCCGCAGTTCCCCTCTGCGTAGGGAACAAGAGATCTTTCACCTCCTCGGAAAGGCAGGCCCTCGCCTCCGCCACGTCCGTTTGTAATGGCAGACCTCTGATGGGCCGTCGCAAGGCGCGGCAGCCTGGGGAGGTTGAATGTGACCTGCAAGGACACAGGGACTCAGCTCTGTGGCTGCAGGACCCTGGATCTGGCCACTGCACACGGAGGAGGAGCCTCCTGGAGGAGGCTTCCCACTGCAGATGGGGCCAGGCCGGCTCCTCCCTCTTAGCCTGCGGGGTCCTGTGTGGGGGCTGCCTGTCCACGCCAGGACGCGTGCACACGGCTGGGAGCTGAGTCTTGTGGGGCTGCTGAGCTGGGGGGGTGTCACTCATCCCATAGCACGGGGAGCTGATGGGGGCGGGCGCCTTGGCCGAGCTCCCTGATGAAGCACAGAGCTGAGGCAGGATCTGGGTCCCATCGCCCTCTCAGGCCGCAGCCCCTCCTGCCCAGCTCCGTTCTGTGGTGGCCAGAGCTTCTGTTAGACGGCCATCGGTCCCCCGACACCCCAGGCTTCACGGTCAGCAGAGACCGCTTGGACACACTGGAGACACAGCCTCGGCTTCCTGGCCCCAGAATGCAGGACCAGACGTGTCTGTGGGCTCCTTCCCCAGCAGCCTTCAGGTGGACAGGGAGTGAGGCAGAGGGCTGGTGGCCAGCAGCAGAGTGGGCTGCGAGACCGAGGGTCCAGTGTCGCTGGGGCTGATGATCTTGGACCTGGATGAAGGAGGAGGGGAGGATGTGGGGGTCTTCCAGGGAAGTCTGGAGGCAGAAGCTCGGGAGCAGACTTGACTGGCTAGGGCTGAGGGCAGGCTGTGCAGAACAGGGTTAATTCGGCAGGCCTGGGTCACTTGGATCTGCTCTGGCCTGCTCCTGGGTACACCGTGGGCCCTCAGGAATCCTGGCTGGTCAGAGTACGGTGTCCTCGCCTTCTCCTGCTCCTGCCCGAGGCCCTCTGGCCCTGGACTTGTAACCGACACCTGCGACCCGTGTGTCCCAAGGGCCCTGGGGTCCCGCTCATTAAGTGTGCTGGATTGCCGTGTCTGCATGGC
>NW_006195290.1:0-1276 GCF_000334495.1 Tupaia belangeri chinensis | reverse complement strand
CTGTCTGGATTTTGGGCTCACATGCACACACGCTCCGTGTGGTTTTGTTTGTTCATTTGTTTTTCAAGCTTTTCCAAAGCTTGATTTGAAGTCTAGACAGTCATGTGGGATCTGCTTTGCATGCACAGAGCTTAATCACTGTGCTTTGGGCAGCCCCAGGCCCATTCTGAATCAACTGGACTCCAGGTCTTCTGAAATCCTTCCTGTGACCACTAGTGCTCTCTGGCTCGCACAGGTTACATACTCTGAAATCTCCAACTCCAGTCTCTATTGGGACAGTCCTCACCTTCCAAATCCTTACTTACTATTATCACTTCAAGAAATCCCCACTCATTCTTTTCAGCCTTGGCACATATTTTCTGAGTAGCTCTATTGTGATAAGCTTGCTTGTTTTAGGGATATTTTCATAGTGTCGATAGTTAGGCTTCGTTATGTGGCCGTCTAACTAACCTGTGCACTCTCTACTGCAGATCCTTTTCCCAAATGTCTTAGTCAAAGTAGTGCCAATATTTATTAATTTTAGTTAAGATAGACTTTGGGGTGAATGCCATTAGGATCATTTAATTTCTTTTATAAAAATATTTTTCATTTACATTTAATCATGATACACCTTGACGGCTTACATTGTGTGTGTGGTAATGTTTTTTGAGTTGCTCGACATGCAATGTGTGTATGCTTTGGGAAGCCACGGTGCACACAGACAGAGCTTTTAACCCTGCATTCCAGGTGAAAGCCACAGTGTTTCAGTGGGTGGTCAGTAAACACTGGTGCAAAGGAGAAAGGACATAGTGATTTTTTTTTTCATATATATCTGGTCCAGAATCCCCTCTGTAAATATTTCTTTAATGCTCATTGTGAAGTAAGGAGGCAGCCTTTTATCTTTTTCTTATAAACAGGGAAAGTGGAGTTGGAAAGTGTTAACTCCTTTCCAAATGATTACAGTCACATCAGTGATTAGAAGGCAGGGCATGGTCCCTGGACCTGTCGTCTTCTAAAGTTCATGCTCTTTTCACCACCCTGGCTGAGTGAAAGACGGGCTGAAGCTGCATTTAAAGAAGGATGCCTGGTGTCAGTGTGCATTACTGCATGCAAGGACTCCTTAGAGGTGTAGCTTGTCTTAGTGGAAGAAAGGTTATCTAAGGACAGAGGAGGTCTTTAGGGAAAAAGTGGTGGAGAAAATGAAATTAGTGGCAAAAATAAATGGGCTAAAACCTGGACGTAATGATGCTGCTGAAAGCAGGGGAACCAGTGAAGACGAGGTTCCAATCACAAGGCC
>NW_006195289.1:0-1276 GCF_000334495.1 Tupaia belangeri chinensis | reverse complement strand
CAGCGACATAGCCATTACACCTGCTGGTCCCCAATTTTTCCATTTAATAGAAATTTCCCATAGCTCACCAAAAGCATCTTTAGTATATTTAGATGCATGGGATACTCTTCATATTTTATTTACTTTAGAAAGAACTCCTGGAAAATATTTAATGACTTGTATTCATCTGGACTGTCACCTCCATCATCGAAGTATAATTGCCAACATGGGGTCTCCCATTCATCTTCACTCTGAAAATTTCCTTTCTTTCTTGGATGTATCCCTTCTTTTCAATATCTCATATCTTTCACTTATCTTCTTTCATTTTGATAAGGCTTTGTTCAGAAGCTACCTGAGAAAGGGTATATAGGAGATCAATTTTTCTAAATTGTGTCTGAAAAATGTCTTTATTTTATCTTCAGAATGTTTAAGGTATTTCTGTATTTTCTGTTTTCCTTTGTATCTGACCCTTCTCTTTCTCTCCTTTATATTTATCTATCAAAGCTTTAGAATCTTCCCTTGATAACCGTTGTTTTGTTTTTTTACATTCATAAAATGCTTTCATTAGGTATGTTTTTATTTCTTTCTTATGGACCTTTTATAGGCTCTTTAAAACTGAACATGTATATTATTCAGCTCTGGTAAATAGCTTTTTGATAACTTCACAATCTCTGTGTGTCACTGTTCTTTATCTCTGATATCCCTGTGAAGGATTTTCTGGATTATGTCCAAGTATCTTTTCTTCTACCCAGGATCTGAGGAGCTGTAGGACTGGAGGAAGGGGATTGTAGCTTGTTCAGACCCTGGGGAGGGAGCTTCTCTCACTCGCTCTCTCTCTCACTTTTACATATGCCCACACATGTTGTCTAACCAACCGAGGAAAACAATGGAAATAATTTGTCCCTGTATATTCAGCAGTAACATTCGATTTGAAAATGTTATTTCAATCTTACTTTGAAACAAGAGCAAGTGGTTCTGTTGCATCTGTTGTATGAGTTCTATGTAAGTGCTCCTATGGGTGGGGGTGGGGCAGAGCGGGTCACGGCCACCTCCCCCGCCGTCCCTTCTCTGCCTAGACTTGCCATTTCTAAGAGTCTCTCCAGACACCAGCGACACAGCGTGACTAACGCCTCACAGCCTTTCTACTCGTTCATGTCAGTCCAAAGAAGTCAGGTATCAAATATCAGAATCACGGGGTATAGTGGAGCATAAGCAAACAAATGAATAAGAAAACAAATTATGAGATTAGATATGGGGCAGGTAAGAAAATGGTTCTAGAAAACAATTTGAAGCTGAC
>NW_006195288.1:0-1276 GCF_000334495.1 Tupaia belangeri chinensis | reverse complement strand
TCATGGAATAATTTTCTCATCTCCTGGAATTAAATATCTGTTTTTCTATTGTATCTTACTGAGTTTTGTTATTATCAATATTCTGAATTCCTGTCTGACATTCAGCGATTTCCTGTATGTTATTTTTGTTGAGAAGTTATTGTGCTCCTTTGGGGGACAAGTGTTTCCTTGATTTTTAAATACTTCTTGTGTCTTTGTGGAGATTTTTAGTCCTCTCTTGGAGTACTCACTTCTTCCTGATTTATGGAGTAGATTGTGTAATGCCCAGAGGTTGGTTCAAGTCTTAAGACCCAAGTGTAGCTCTAAAAAGGGATATTCAGGAGGGATCAAAAACCAGACGTGCCTTTCACATCCAAGTCAGACTTGTGTTCCTGCTTGTAATTTCTGAGAGTATGTTAGTCTACCAGACTTGAATACAGTCCTGGAAAGTTCATCCAGGAGGGTCTGGAAGCAAGTCTTCAGTGAGAACCAGGGGTGGGGGTGGGGTCCTATGTAGCCTGCATGAAACACTTAGAGGCAAGGTGACTCTCAAGGCTAGAATATGGCTTTATGAAGGCAATCAGGAAAAAGAGGAGGTATGTCTCGTCTATGTGGCCTATGGATTCTATTTGAGGTGTCTGTCCTTTCTGAGAATAAGTCATCTCCTAAGACTTAGATATAACCCTGGCAAAGGTGATCTGGCATGCACCAGAAGCAGGATATGCATTTTATAATCCTAGGAAGGCTTGTTTACTTGCCTGTCATTTCTGGGTAGGACTAAGACCTATAGATCCAAATGTGGTCTTGGAAAGGTGTTCCTGGAGGGACCAGAGGCCAATGTCCCTTTCAAACCCATCAGGGATTATGTACTTGCCTCTAATTTTCTACGACAAGGCAGCCTGCCAAACCAAAGCACAACTGTGGCAGATAGAGGCCAGAAGCAAGTCTATTCATGAGACCCAGAAACCAAATCCTATTCAGTCTGCATGAAACAGGGTCAAGGCACCCTTAGAGGTTATAATGTGAATCTATGAGGGCAGTAAGATAGAAAAGGAGGCATATCCAGTCTATGTAGCCCATCGAGTCTGTTGAATCTGTCTTCTCTTTCTGGAGAAAAGCTACTCCTTAAGACCCAAATCTGGCTCTGGAAATGGTGGCTCAGGAGGGTCCAGATGCCAGCTGTACTTTTTAGATCTAAGATCTAATCTACCTTTCTATAATTCCTGGAGATGAGGCTGCCCACCAAGCCTGAATGCAACCCTGGCAAGTTTGTCCAATTTAGCTATAGACAAGCCTA
>NW_006195287.1:0-1276 GCF_000334495.1 Tupaia belangeri chinensis | reverse complement strand
GTCTGAGGCTGCCAACCCAGAGGACAGTGCTTTGACCCTGAATCAGGCAGTGAAAGCACAGATCTCTAATTCCCTGTTGTGTAGGGATTGGAGAGTTCCTTCAACTGCAACCCTGTGGATAAACAAACGTGAGGGGCTTCAGAAAGATCATAGAAAATGCGTATTATTTTAAAAATTATGGATAGATTTCAATTTTTGCATCAAAATAAACTCATGCTTTCATTGAAGTTTTCCACAAACTTTCTGAAATTCTCTCATATATTCCACCTCATTCCTACCTAATTGTTCCCATTCTTCCCACGTAGGCCAAAATTAACCCCAAAATATACACACATGAGCCAGAGAAAATCAGGGTAACAAAGACCTGAACCAGAGCAGCGGCACTACATCGTTGATAAGATTCAGCTCCCTGGATTTCTTTGGGGCCTGGTTTCATCTGGTTGATCCTCATCTGGCCTGAGAGCCTACAGATGACCCCCCTGGCTGTCTTCTCTCTGAACCTCACTTTCCACTTGGATTCAGAGATAGCTTATTTGCCCAGAAGAATCATGTCTGCCCTAACTGCAAACTTTCTTTACTTATGATAGCACGTGCACCAGAGGGACCGAGAGTGTGTGTGTGAGAGAAAGAGAGAGAGAAACATCCTCAACACATTCTTGTCACGCCATAGTCACCTTTCCCCAGCCTTCCAGCTTGACAGAGCCTGGGGGACTTGCAGGCCTCCAAATCTACATTGACTGGGCTGGGTATCTGAACCACAGATAGCCATGTGGCTTACAGTGCTGTGGTGTGGTTTACTATTGACCATGCCACAAAGGTTGACCCTGAAGGAAGATTTTGGTTTTTTAGAGGAAGCTTTTAATTTGGTTTGACCCCTGGACTGCAATGGAGACCTTGACCCCATTTCTCTTCCCTTGGACTCAGGAGTGTAAGTGAGCTCTCTCACATGAGCACTCTCTTGTGCTGAGCCAGGCTGGGTGGTCCAGGGAAACACTTCAATTCTGACAGCATCCTCTGAGGGGTGTACTTTTTAAGCACTATTTTATAGTGAGGAGATAGATTTGGAGAGGAAAATCAAGTTACCTAGTCACCCAAGAATCCAACATTTCATTTCTTGACCCACAAATCCTATTTTTAAACTCAGTGATGTGGTCCTGCTGTCCAAGAAATGACAGGTAGAAGAGAAGGGGTCAAAACTTGCTGACAGTGCCCAACACCTTTGCCCAGGCAGGAGAGGGTACCACTGCCCACTGTTGTGCCCTGCCTTTTCCTCTCT
>NW_006195286.1:0-1275 GCF_000334495.1 Tupaia belangeri chinensis | reverse complement strand
TAAATGCTGTGTTCTCACAGGCAGTGGGTGGGCAGGCCTAAGGGTGCAAATGTGCTGTCACGTGGACTTTGCAAACAGGAGCAGTTAGCGGCATTCCACCATCGGAGGCCCATGGCCTACCCCATCCTAGCAGCCTCTCCGGAGCTGTGCTGGGCTCCACCAGCTCCTCCAAGCCCAAGTGCTCATCTCGGACAACTTGAATTGTAACCCGGCTTCAATTTACGGTTGTGTTTAGAATCCATCTCTTGTGATTGCCTTTGACGGAGGGTACCAGGCCAATTTCCTGGTGCGTTTGACCGGAATCATATAAGACCCCATATAATCTGGGCTTTAAGGTTAAATGAACTGGAAAACTGCTTCTCAGTGTTTTCTCAAACAATGTGTTTTCCATTCCACGGCTTTGGGTGCGGTTTGTCCTGAGTTTTCTGGTCTTCGGGGGAGATGTCGAGGGCTGGAAGGAAGGGCAGGTCCTCTCCCTGACATGTCTAAGACAGAGCCAGGACACACAGGTGGTTACAAAGCATAGAGGCATCATTTCTTTTCTCTTCTGCAGTGAGAGGCAAAATAAAATCAGGCCCCCCCATTTGCTCAGACCGTGCGCGCTGAGAGCCTCTGCGCCAGCGCAGCTGACCTGCCCCTGCGTGTCTTTTGCAGCCCGAGGTGGCGGCTTCCTCCCCGCAGTTCACCGACCCGCATCTGTACGTGTGGAACGCCACGGGCAACAGGCTGCTGCACCGCGTGGAGGGCGTGAGGCTGAAGACGCGGCCGGCCCAGTGCACAGATTTTGTCAGCATCAAGAAACTACTGGAGATGCTGGCCAGGACGAAAGTCACCCACTTCCGGTTTGCTCTGGACTGGGCCTCGGTGCTCCCCACCGGCAACCTGTCGGCCGTTAACCGGCAAGCCCTGCGTTACTACAGGTGCGTGGTGAGCGAGGGGCTGAAGCTCGGCGTCTCCCCGATGGTCACGCTGTACCACCCGACCGACGCCCACCTCGGCCTCCCCGCGCCCCTGCTGCGTGCCGGGGGTTGGCTGAACCCCGCCACCGCCCGAGCCTTCCAGGACTACGCGGGGCTGTGCTTCCAGGAGCTCGGGGACTTGGTGAGGCTCTGGATCACCATCAACGAGCCCAACCGGCTGAGCGACATCTACAACCGCACGGGCAACGACACCTACCGGGCGGCCCACCACCTGCTGCTGGCGCACGCGCGCGTCTGGCACCTGTACGACCGGCAGTACCGGCCGGCGCAGCGCGGGGCCCTGTCGCTGTCCCTG
>NW_006195285.1:0-1275 GCF_000334495.1 Tupaia belangeri chinensis | reverse complement strand
TCACTAATGCCACTGGTTACGCTACTGCCCCCCCCACCACCACCACCACCGCCTGCCCCAACTGGGCCACTCCTCTGATCTCATTCTTTCTATTCTTCTACCTACTTTATTCATATTATTTCCAGCCTAAAAGTCAGATGTGACCTTCCCTCCCTTCCTTTATAAATCTATTTTAGATAGGAAATTATTCCTATTTTTCTCTTATGATGATCCATATAGAGCAACATTAGCTAATGCTGAAAGAAAATATTCTCTTTTGAGAATATCATGTTACAGAACATAAAATCTTGTCCCTGTTAGACTTTATGGGAAGGACAATCCATCTCTAGAAGGGGTGCTCAGAGAGCATAGTTCAGCTTTCACTGTTTCACCAACTTGTTTGCCCTACTTTCTTCCACATGAAGAGCAAGTCCTTCCCTGGGACAAGGGCAGTTGCTTCTTTTGTCCATCAACTTGTCCCTGATGTTTTGTGTCTTTTGTTATTGCTAAGTTCTGGGCACAAGTGGATGGGGCCTGGGGCACATGCCACAAAGTTACTAGAGCCCAGGCATAGTAATATGATTGCCTACCAGTCCTATAGAGTGGAAAGGGACAGTCCAGGAGAGCAGGATAAATTTTAACCCAATTCCTCACCAATGCCCTTTTCAATCTCCTATTGTATTGAGAAATAGAACAGAAGCACAAGCTGGAATATTTTCAATAAGGGAGTTTTGTTAGAGGTGGTGAGAGAAGATTTGAACACCAAGAAGACACAGGGTTAAACTTGTAGGTGGTAATAACAGGTGCATACCCACATGTTAAAATTTTAGAGCTTCTGGAAACAACTGCAAGTCTAAAAGCAATCTACATGATACTAAAAAACATCTAGTATACATCCAACCCTCTGCAGGTCTTCTGCTACCTGACAAAATGCCAATTACTCCAGAAAGGATTTTCAAATGTATTCAGCAATATCACCTAGGTGTAAGATAATTTACAGTTAACCCCTCTTACAAAATTCCACAAAATTTTTGGTGGTATGTTGAAAAGAAAATTTTCACCCAATAAATGAGAAGAAAGAGTGATAGGGAAGGAAGAGAGGAAAGGTAAGGCCACTGAAAAGCTTTGCGTGGCAGACAACCTGGTACAAGGACAGCTTGATGGAAAGAACAATCAAATTGGCAGTACATTCTCCAAGTTCTATATTTTGGTCCTGTTCTTGGGGCTAATAGATGGCATGGCGATTAAGGCACTGAACTCCCCTGTGGCTGACTGTGGTTCGAGTTCCGGACCTGG
>NW_006195284.1:0-1274 GCF_000334495.1 Tupaia belangeri chinensis | reverse complement strand
TCACTCAGCAGTCCCTTCTCCTCCATTCTCCATCCCATTGGCACTTGGGGTACACTTGCATGTGGGACTGGCATATTTTTCAAGCTATTGGGGCTGAGATTCTGACCCTGCAGTTTGCCATGTGGGATCTGACTCCCTGAATCACCAGGTCATGGGGCGGCCTGACTTTGTCACTCTTGCTGGCCCCAGGGACTACTGGACACTGCCACAATGGACAGACACCACACTGCTGCACACCTGCTGCAAGTGGGTTCTCACAGTCTCTGGGTCTGGATCGCCATTCCAGAGACCAGGCCCTGAGTGGGGACACCCAACAGCCTAAGCTCAGCTCTCGTGTCCACATCTTACTGCCAGGGAGGGAGGAGGGAATAGCTGTGTCCTTGAAGTTCTCCGAGAGGCAGGAAGGCCCATCATGACCCCCACAATGAAAAATTCCCTAAACCTGTGGGCCAGCCAAGGAGGTGGCTAGTGCCTCCCGCACGCAGAGATCAGAGTCGTAGGTGTGGGTTGTTGAAGGAGGGAGCCAGGGTTGAGTATCACATCTGAGTCCCTAAACCGGAAACCATGTCAGGGGTTGGAAAGATGCCAAGGAGATGAGGAGGGTCAGCTAGCCCGGGCACACAAGCCAGGATGTTGGGTGGGTGGGTGTTGGCTTCTCACTGGGGCCAGCCAGTGGCCTGGGGCTCAGAGGTCAGGCAATGAACTAGAGCCAGACAGATCTGGGTGTGAATCCCAGTGCCTAACTGCGTGACCTTGGGAAGTTTCTCTGAATGACTTTCATCCCTTGTAAACAGGGATAACGCCTGCTCTGTGACCTGGTGTACGTGAAGCCCACGCTCACGCTTGGGAAATGTTGCTGTCCTCTTATGTTCTCTCCACTGTCCCTCCATGTCCTTGGCCTATGGGGAGCTCAGGGGCCGACGAGCTGGAAGTAAAGCCTATTCCCTTTGCCTTCCAGCTCCGCCACCAACTGCATGCCCACGTGCCTCTTAGCCACGTCTCCTTGCTGCGTGTCAAGAGAGGGTGAAGAATATCAGCTGCCACCGGGCGTGGTCCATGTGCCAAAGGAGGGACAGTGCCACCTATGACCTGTGTCCCCACCACCAACTGGAGCCTCATTGCTGTGCTGGATGTACCCGAAAGTTTTCCAGGAGGGTCAGTGGGCCGTGCCCTCCCCCCAGACATGGCAGCAGGACCCTGGCTCACAGGCCTGAGTGTGTGGGTTGTGGGCTTCCCTGTGTCCGGAGGTGTCTGTGAACCTCCCCAGGCACGAG
>NW_006195283.1:0-1274 GCF_000334495.1 Tupaia belangeri chinensis | reverse complement strand
CTTAGAACCTGAACCTGGACTTACACCATTGGCTCTCCTTGTTCTCAGGCCTTCTAGTTTGACTGGAATGATACCACTGGCATTTTTAGGCCTCTAACTTGGCAGATCTTGGGATATCTTTAGTCTTCACAATCATGTGAGCCAATCCTCCCTATGAAAATCTTTTCCTGTATTTATTCTCTAAATATCCTATGATTTCTCCCTCTCTGGAGAACCCTGACTAACACCCTCACCAGCTTCATTTTCCATCTCTCATGTATTTCTGTTACCTTTTTCAAGAAGGAGAATGCTTTTCAGCTCTTCTTTAATTTGGTCATATAAGTTCCCTTAACCAGCAAAATGTGAGGGGCATGACGTCTTGACAGTGGGCATTCAAAAGAATAGCAGCTTCTGCTTTCGCTCTCTGAGGTTCCTGACATGAAGAATTCTAGGTTATTCTGCTGCAGAGACTCTGTGGAGCAGATCTGAGGTGCTTCCGTTAACAGCCCCAGCTGATCTTCCAGTTGAATAGAAGCATATGCATGACTCCAACAGACAATGCGTGGAGCAGAAAAACCACCCAGCTGATCCCCGCCAATCCAGAGAAATGTGGAAAATAGCAAATCATTGTTGTTTCAGGCCATGAGGTGTTACGGTGGTTTGGTACCCTGTAATGTGTAACTGAATCATGAATAACTACATACAAATAGGGTGTGGCAGAACAGAATTCAAATATGAGAGCTTTGTCTTGGAAGCTTGGGAATGAGCAGAGGCTGGAAGGCCATGAGAAGAAAAAGGTGGAAAAACAGTGAGATGTTGTTTCTGGAGCCTCGGGGAAAAAGGACTCTTTAGTCGGATGTCCGTAGTTTTGTAACTATGAAAATACCTCTCAATGATCCTTGAGATTCCTCCCATGTATATTATCTTTATAATTTTCTTCTACACTTAATTCTCTTGCACATGTAGGTTTCATGTTAAAATCCGTCCATTCCAGTCCTGGAAGTCGTAATGCAGTGCTCTGTGATGCTGTGGCCACAAGGGAGGGTCCTGGGCTCATGGTCCAAGGTCTGCCTGTACACACTGAGCATGTGTGAGCCCTGATCCTGGCTGGCTGAAGCTGGGGTGAACTGTGGCATAAAACGTTGTGGAAGGTACTTCTTTCTCTCTCATACAAGGTACAACAAACTTTGAAAAGTAAATTAAAAGGAAACTCAGTCAAAGCAAAAAAATACTAGTTTGTGGTGATAAGGTTCAGAACTGAATTGATGGCAACTTTGTATTTTCTTTTTCTTTTT
>NW_006195282.1:0-1274 GCF_000334495.1 Tupaia belangeri chinensis | reverse complement strand
GCTGGCAGAGGAAGACACTGAGGCCCAGAGAGGTGGAGCTGGGCATCCCAGGTGGCCCAGCCAGGCAGTATTGCAGCAGGCGGGTGGAAGCTGGTCTGCCCAGTCCCAAAGCCTGGAAGTCCTCGGACTGGCTGGGGCAGCTCTCACGGAAGTTAATGCCGTCCTCTTGCTGTCCCTGCCCGGCAGGGCTCCTGGTACAGCAGATCATCTTCTTCCTGGGGACCACAGCCCTCGCCTTCCTGGTGTTCATGCCTGTGCTCCAAGGCAGGAAGCCCCTGTTCTTGCGGTTCCTGGAGTCCTCATGGTGAGTGGGGCAAGCCGTCGGGATCCTCGGTCCTTCCTGGTCCTAACGGAAATGCCCAAGGCAGTGAATTATAGAGATGGGCATGTAACGGTGCCGTTCTGTGGCCGGGAAGCCCGAGGACATTGCCCAAGAGTAGCAGGCAGACCCGCTAGCAGAGCAGGGCAGAGCGTGGTCCGCGTCCACATGGCTTGCTCCCTGTGTTCCAGTCTCAGCCCCTCTGCCTAAGCCCCGGCCATAACTCAGTCACAGGGGCCACCCTCATGACACAACTCACCCAAGACCCAACTTTGGGACACCATGTAGGAACCCAGTTCTCAATGCCTTTACATTCCACCAAGTCTCAACACACGCATTTCTGGGGACACCCAGTCCCTGTCCACCAAGACCAGATTCTAAAACATGAAACTCTGAGGACAAACCATGGTCCAGACCACAGCACTACTGACAGTGACCACTCTCTCTGCCCGGCCCCAGGCCCTTCTGGCTGACGCTGGCCCTGGCGGTGACCCTGCAGAATGTGGCAGCTCACTGGGTCTTCCTGGAGACCGAGCATGGACGCCCAGAGCTGACCAACCGGTGAGGTGGCCCCCTCAGACCCTCAGCCTCTTCTTTGTGTCTCTCTCTCTGTGTCCCCCTCCCTCTCTGGTCACCTCTCCCCAGCCCCTGCTCAGGGAGCCCTGCAGACACTAGCCAACCCAGAACAGCTCTCCCCGTGCCTGTCACAGGCCGAGAACCCCAGAAGCCTCTCCTGCCTTGGGGATCAGTGCTGCTCTCCCCAGACCCTCTGTTCCTTCAAAACCACATGCCTCCTCAGTTTCTGGGAGGAGGTTCATGTCAGCTGAGGCTGGGGGAACCTTGGTCCCAGGGACTGGGAAGTGGGAGACCCAGGCGGAGGTCAACCACCCAATCCTTCGGAGTCTCAGTTTCTCTTCTGCAGGAGGGGGTGTCTCTGTCTCTCAGCATGGGAGGT
>NW_006195281.1:0-1274 GCF_000334495.1 Tupaia belangeri chinensis | reverse complement strand
GTCCCTATTCATTAGTTATTTCTCTTTTTTCAGTGTTATTGACAAATAAAAGTTATGTATATTCAAATTGAATAGCATGATGTTTTTATAATCGGTGTACATTGTGAAATGATTATCACAATAAGCTGGTTAACATATCCATCACCTCCAAGTTACTTTGTGTTTGTGTGTGTGCATGAGTGTGTTGAGAATACTTAAGATCTACCCTCAGGAAATTTCAAGTATACAATATAATATTTTTAACTATCATCACCATACTGTACCTTAGGTATCTAGAATTTGTTCATCTTATTACTGCAGATTTATACCTTTCACCAACATTTCCCATTCCCCTATAACCAATAGTTATTTCTAAACTCATCAGATTCTTTCTTTGGTTGGGTGACTGCAGAGGGCCTTTCTGTCCTCACCTTCCCCCAATACTACTTGATTCTTACTATTCTCCTTGAGATTCTCTACTCATCTCTCAACACAGACCAGGTTCAAGGTCTTCCTTCTCTTAGCTTCCCTCTCCCTTGTGAAAAAATGGACTCAAATGCTAAACTTAGATCTCAGGCTTGCGAGAGTTTAGTTAAGACATCTTCTAAACAATGTCAGATCTCACTCTACAGAGATTTTTATACCACGAGCTAAAGGAATACAAATGTCTTCCAATGTTAAGCACGTAATATAATCACATTCCACAACCTACATGTGGCTGACAATCCAACTTACTTCAAGAAGTTCAAGGTCATTATCTTGAATCCCTTTCCGCCTTTCTGTCTTTCTGGGACTAACACTTCTCCCTATGTTCTCCATAGGTCCTCAAGAAAGGAGTTCAGCTTTTTATGACATTTAGAACCCCCATTAAATACCACTTACTGTTCTTTCAGTTGCTTTAATACAGTGTGCTTCTGACTATTTTAGGCAAAGACAGATTTAGCCAAGAGAGTTAAAAAAGTAAAGACCTTGGCAGAAGAGGCTGTTGTTCTTCCCTCTGAGATCTTGTCATAAAATGACCATTCCAGACTCCTGCGAGTACTCTGGCTCTCACTCACGGTTCAAAATCTCAGGCAAAAACATCTGATTGGCTACACTAGGTTCAGGGGGCCCCACCATAGGCCAATAGAGAGGAGTGGGATAGAGGGAATCTATCACTGGAGAACAGTGTCACTGAAAAATTGTTGGGTTATTAAGAATAGTTGTACCATGGCACTAACTTTCTCTTCTTTACTGATTTTTCTTCAGTTGTATACTGTTTCTCCCCCTTTCTTTTCTTTTCTTTCTTTCTTTTC
>NW_006195280.1:0-1273 GCF_000334495.1 Tupaia belangeri chinensis | reverse complement strand
GTTCAAGTCCCTGACCTGGTGGCTTAAAAATATACCAGGTAGGTCTGGATGCATGCCCAAATTCCCTAGAATTGAGACCCTCCTGAAGGGTCTCTATTGAAGCATGGCCATCACCACTAGCACTTTCTCACTTCTGTCTCTCTGTCTCTTTCTCCAGCGAGCACAAACAAAAAATTCAAAGATTTCAAGCTAATGTGCAAGTTGAGAAAGAGAAGATACCTTGAGCTCTTGGTATTTGCCCACTTGCGGCACTCACCAGATTAATTATCAAACTTTTTATGGCTTTGAGCTCCAGGAGGGCAAGCCTGCTGTCATCATGTCTACCATTGCTCCTCCAGTAACCGGCACTATCCCTGGCACACGGTAGGTGCTCAGCAAGTATTTACCTATTGAACAACTGTGGCTAATAGTAACGATATGAGCCTAGCTCAGTGTTCTGCGTTTTAACATGCATTGCCTTATTGAGGCCTCACACCACTACTACAGTGTAGCTGCTGTTATTATTTCCATGTTACACACCAGGAAACTGAGGCAGAGAGAAGCCAAAGTCCTACACAAGGAGACACAGCAAGTGACGCATCAAAGCTGATATGCGACCTAGGTCTCTCCTATGTATACCCGCTCTGTGCCTCTGCTTTCCTGTCAGGTTGAACCACATGCAATTGCTGATGTTTGTCTCTTTTGACCTATAGAAATGGCAAATGTGTAAGGAGATAAGTAATAGGAGTAGATGAAATACAGCAAGTGAAAGGTTATTCATGGGGAGCCAGGGAAATGGAGAAGGAGCACCAGTCAGGGCGGCTTCCTGGGCAGCCCTGCAAGGTGGCCAGGGGCTAATCAGACTTTCAGGCAGGAGGAGGGAAGCAGCGAGGGCACTCACTCACTCAATGCATGTTTGTTAGGGGTCCTCAGTGTGCGGCCCCTGCTCACGTGGAAAGCAAGCAGAGCTTGGAACCATGCAGAAGGGACAGTTAAAATTAAATGGGGGGGGGGCTATTTAGTATGGTCTGATGAAGTACTCTGAAGGTGCTTAGCAAAGACCCCCACTCAAGGGAGACCAAGACCAGGCCAGTGATTCCAGGTGGTAGAAGTGCAGGATTCCCAGCTAGGGAGCTGGAGAGGGCTTCTGAAAATTTTCTTGGCTTTATCATGGGGCAGGATTTGGAAGAAGAAGAATAGGAGGCAGGAGAAACCACTTGGGGGTGTTTGGGTGAAAATGTTGAGAACTTGAGTCTCACAGAGGCATTGGAAATACTAATCCTTGTGTCTGATC
>NW_006195279.1:0-1273 GCF_000334495.1 Tupaia belangeri chinensis | reverse complement strand
TGTTGTCTTTATTATATCTGCATATATTAAAAATACAAAAACACAGTGCTATAATTATTACTTGATGGAACTTTGTCTTTTAAAGAAGCTTAGAGAAGAAAGGATAGCAAGTATAAACAGGTACTGAGGGTTGTAATAAGCCCCAAGCATGCAGAAGTGTTCTCTGCTTTGCTCTTAATCATATCCCCTGTACCTGAAACAGTGTTTGTCACATGATAGGTGCTCATTTGATACATAAATAAATGAATAATAAGCTCAACACTGACATTAATAAATAAACTCTCAGAGAGTCCCAATAAAATGAGAAACTGAATAAGGGAGAAATGAAGAGAATGAGGTTAAATGGGTTTTGGTGATGGTAAGGGAAAGGTGATAGTCAAAATGGAAAGTAAGAAGAGAATGTCTCTCTAACTCAAGTAGCTCCTTGAGAATAGGGACTACGTCTTATGTGTCTTAAGCCTGGCACAGTGCTTGGCCTGTAGTAGTTGCTCAGTAAATGAATGAATAAAGCATTTTGTGGAGGTGCAGATCTTGGAGGTTGAGGCAAGAGAGCTGGCCTACTCATTGTAGCACAGGTAGCGTACTAGAAGCCACATGGCTAACCATGTGTTTGTATCCCAAGTGGGATCCAAACGGAACCTACCAGGAAACAGGTGTGCTCAAGATCCTGACTAGCTAGAGGGCTGGGGAAAGGAGATCATGTTGTGTAGATCCTGCTTGTCCCTCTTTCTCGTCTTTCCCCCTCTCTCTCTCTCACTCTGTGTCTGTGGCTCTACACTGGTCCTGCAGGGGTTTTGAAGGCCATGTATTTTGCTTGTGAAATGTCCTTCTGTCCTTATCTGTGTCTGTATCGCCCACTGTATTGTCAGCTTCCTTCATGCATCCTGAGCAGGATGTCCCACCCCTGAATCCTGCTGATTAACAGAGAGCCCAGGGGAGACAGGACAAATTCATCACTAACCAAGTTGAGGGGTAGAGGATAAGAAATGAGAAGACGGAGAAGAAAACTATTGGTGATACACTAAGGCAACTGAGAGAAGACTACTCACATCCTGGAACTATTTATACATCGATTCACTCCACAAACATTTCTGGAAACCTGCCTTGTGCCAGGCTGGAGGTGCCATGTTACAAAGTGCTCAGCTTTCCTTATACCAAATTGCAAAGCCTGGACATTTAATTAATTAATTTATTTATTTTAGAAAGCAAAACAAAACAAAAGAATTATTTAATTTTGTCAATGTTAATATCTGCCAGCCCTCCCCAAAATATT
>NW_006195278.1:0-1273 GCF_000334495.1 Tupaia belangeri chinensis | reverse complement strand
AAAAAAATAATAAAATTATCTACTTTATTATTTAAACAGTAGTAAAAATGATAAAAATGATAAATCATCCAACAAGGATTTTTCAGGGAAGTTTTTTAATACTGGGGAATTTTCAAAAGGAAAATTTGTTTTAAATGTTTATGTAAGGGAGTAAAACTCACCTAACATCTGGCAGGAACTAATCAAATATTTGTTGAATGAATTAATAAGTGACTGTGTTAATGAATCAAACTTTAATATAAATCAATCATTTTCTTGAGGAAAAAAAATCCCAAATATTTCACATTTTTGTCTCAAAGTAACGTCTCATTAGAGTTCTCATTTCTCCTGACCATTGATCTCATCTTTTCTTAACTATTTACATTCGGTAAAACGCACAGATAAGCTTGATAATGTTATACGTATGTACATACCCGTTAAACTGCCTTCCAAATAAACAGTCTATTTACACAACATTAGCGATTCTCTTATATGCTTCGTGTTGATGCAAACCGCCATAGTTTTACGCACTATTGGCTTTTTTATTAAGAAGGCAGCCACTGTGCCCTTTTACTTGTCTTCTTCCTCTTACTTGACCAAACGTGTTTATCATTCAGTCATGTTTTGCAGTGTCATACACGCACCTATATTCATATCTTGTCATACATAGACACAAAATGTTTACATATGATATGTACTCATAATACACATGCATTACAAAGTGTGCTGCTCCTTTGTAGTATTCCACAGGACTCTGCTGTATGGGCACACTGCACTTTGCTTCTTCCTTCTCTTACATGACATTTAGGTTGTATCAGGTTTGGTCATTATGAATTTCGTCCAAGTCTCTGCATGGACATGTTTATTTATTTCTCTTGACTGTGTATCTGAGAATGAGATCGCTGGAACTTAGTTTAATATTGTTCAAAATTACCAAAGTGTCTTTCTCAATGTCATTGTGCCATTTTTACATTTGTTCAAAGTATGCACCCACTGATACCCAAAGTCTTTAATTTTTATCTACTCTGGGATGTATGTGGTAATGACTCGGGACGGTTTTAATTTTAATTTTTCCTTATGTCTAATTATACTTGGCACATTTTTATATGATATTTTATATAGTATTTAAAAAATCTTTTTTGAAGAAAAGTTATGCTATGTATGGTACAAAATAGTGATGCTGTACTAAAAACATTTTAGCGTCCTTACCTTACACTATATATTGAAATTTATTTCAGGTGAGTCATTGATGTTAAAAGTGCAAGAATTCGGGACCAGCAGTTGGCATAATGGC
>NW_006195277.1:0-1273 GCF_000334495.1 Tupaia belangeri chinensis | reverse complement strand
TTGGCCATATGCATGAAGTACCTCTTAGCGTTTTTATGTATTTGATGCAGATAGGGCAGCCTTAGGAGCCCGAGGTGGGAGGTTTTACATGTCAGCCAGTTTGCCCTCCTGTATGAGGCCCCAATGGCTTTATGGAGCCAGCATAACAGTGACCTCAAATCTGCTGAGCCCTCCTGATAAGCCTGTGTGGGGCGCTATTGTGATGAGTGGCACTGAGGTAGCACTTGTCACACTGGCCCAGTGAAGATTGATGCTTCCTTGTCATTCCAGCTGACTCAGAGGCAGATGGCTCTCCCCAGGCAGGTGTCCACTGTCAGGGCCTGAGGGCCTGTGACATTCTCCAGGCACAAGAGGCACCCGTCCGCTTCCTGAGCAGCTCATGCTGGATTCTGTTCTCTGTCTCTTTCGGGCTGATTTGCTTTTTTTTTTCTTTCTTGTTCATGGCTATCTCAGGGCTCCTGTCTCTCCTGTAAAGCACTGTCACATTTGCAAGAGTATCTCTCTCTCCTGTTTCAACAGATCGGAATTAGCAAAAAAGAACCTCCTTCTCTCCCTTTTTGTCCTCCGTGAAGAAAGTTGCCATTGGAGTGTGAATTTGTAGCCAGGATACAACTGGAGAGGTTTGAGGGAAATGTTGAGAAGGGAAGCCAAGAGTGTAAATGTCTTTCCACAGTCTGCTGAGAAGGGGAGAAGATAAATAGGTTATTTGAGTGAGAAGAATGTGGGAGAGGAGTGAACATATTTAAATGCTGACAGGAAGGAGCCAAAACAAAAGAAGAGGTTGGAGTTCCAGGAAAGTGAAGGGAGAATTAATAGATCAATGTCACGGAGAAGGGACAGGCACCAATGTCCTGCCACAGGAACGGGGCTGATGCACATAGCCCCACTCGCCTCTGCTGAAGGTGACATAATCAATATACCAATCGCCTCAAAGAACAAAGCCACTGTTCCAGACTTTGGGGTCTTCTCCAAAAGGGTTGGCCTGAGCCAGAGAGATTTGGCGTTAACTGCTCTTGATTTCTGACTTCGTGAGACAGGCGGCTTCCTGGGACTAGGGGTCAGCTGCCCGCAGAGTCAGCATAAGTCGCGTTCCTCAACAGAACGACCCTGCGATCTGTCCCACTGGTGGGGTTGGCACCCTCGGTAGGGAATGCACCTTTAACTGGAGGAGTTTCACCGACATTGGTATGTCTATTGTCATCACCCAAAAGAACTTGTCGTGGAGATAGGCCACTGAAAAGAGATGGAATGGGAATAGGAGAGGTTTCAGAGA
>NW_006195276.1:0-1272 GCF_000334495.1 Tupaia belangeri chinensis | reverse complement strand
CAGATTATACCTGTTGCTTGGCCTCATCTTTATGCCTGTCAGTCTGACACAGAAGGCGATCACACCTTGTCTTATCACTGTGGTCTCTTTGGACTTGATAGACTAGAGTCACCTCATTGTGGCACTGGCTTTAGTTCTTTGCTGGCTGGCAGAGTTAAGTTTATCCATCACCAGTTATTAGCCCTCCCATCCTTGTTTTATTTTGCTTTAGAGATTAGATACAACTATTTGCCTTCCTTTGGTTTCTTAGGAACTTCCTATGGCCTTTTTGCAGTCCTAGCTCTTGTGATCTGGCTACCACATGAAGTCCTTTGGATGTGTATGAAATTATGTGACCTTGAAGTAGAAAAGGAAGACTAAATCTTTCCTTTGGTGTTCAGTTAAAAATAAAACAGCGGATGATTTTGGGGGCTCAGCCTTCATATTAGTCTCGTAAGTTATCTTTATTTAATTGGATTTCCTGGCATTCGTGGGCTGTGTGGTGGAAGTGCTGCGTGTGTCTGAGTAGCATGCAGGTCAGTGGGGAGCACGTGGTAGCCCAGAGCCTCGCCCAGACAAGGAGTCATCCAGAGCTCAGTGAACCAGCAGGTGCACTTTCACCCTTTTGCGGTTATCTTCAATCTGCTGTGGTTCCTCCTCTTTGAATTAGCACTGGTGGCTCCTCCTTCAGTGCAAATACTTTATAGAGTCTCGTTCTTGTTTCAGTGTTTTCATTACTGTTTGTTAGATAACATTCACAGTTTTCAGAGAGGAAGTATGCGTATGTGTATTGGACTCTGGATAGAAGAAATAGATATTTCTTTTTTTATTTATCTGTAGGTAAGGAGGATATTAGAGATAGGAAGAATGTATATAAAATATTGAGGTCATATTGACATTAGAATTTACCTTTGTTTTATTTCCCCATTTCCCTTATTACAGTTTGTATGATACATATATATATATATATAATATTTGATTATTTAAAAAACTAGGAAATACTGAAAAATATGAATTACTGTAATCCTACTGCCCAGTGGAAGGCACTTTATGGCAGTCCCCACTTATCCACAGGGACTGCGTTGCAGCTGCCCTCCCCCCTCCCTGTCGGTGCGGGAAACTGCAGGTCACACGCACCCCTGTGCGTGTAGTGCGAGGTCTTTCTGACCTCACAGCTAAGAGGGCCGCTCAGTGGCTAATAGGTGGGTAGAGTGTAGCCAGGATCCGAGGACGGAGGGATGACTCCTATCCTTGATAGAGTGGGATGGTGTGAGATTTCATCACACTACTCAG
>NW_006195275.1:0-1272 GCF_000334495.1 Tupaia belangeri chinensis | reverse complement strand
AAAAAAAGATATATGAATGTAAGAGTTATTGATTCCTAAAAGTATGACTCAGTTACCCATTCTTACTATTTAAAGAGTCCCGTGCTGATATTATTAACCTTCCAAGCATCCATTTTCTGAGATATTAGATGAGTAAATAGAAAGTCCATTTACATGATTCAGTGAGCAAAACTTCTGTCAACTAAAGAGATATCTTGTGAAGTACAACACATTTTAATGACTCATTTACAGCTTCAGTTCTGCTTGAGATTGACTTCATTAAGATGAAAACCAAATATAATTGGCTATAGCTCTAACACAAAATGTAGGGATAAGCATTCTATTAGAAATATGCTCTACATGAACAAATTTATGATCTATGGCTTTTTTATAAATTCATCTTTCCTTCACTATTGACATTTATAAGAATTAGAATAATCTAAATAGAACTAAAAATGAAATAATTCAAAATTTTCACAGATAAATAATGTTTTTATTTTATCAGAGACTGAGTCCCAACACACTTCAACATACAAAGATTTAGAGCAAATGACTCCCTGTAAATGCCCACTTGTGTTACGGGCAGAGGAATAAGTAATAAGCTATAAAGTAAAGGGTGCTTGGAAGAGCGCAGAGGCCATTGTGGCAGAAATGGAATGACCCAGAGAAAGAACAGTGAGAAATGGGATCAAGGCAGTAATCAGGAGTCAGATCATATACAACACTGAGTCTACAAAAGAACTGTGGATTTCATTCGGGGCGTGGGCAGTAACCACTGGAGAGTAGACTGGGAAGCCATGTCATCTGATATACAAAGTACCACTCTGACAGCTGTGTGAAGACAGTAACTAGCCATGACTCTAAGACCAGGCACTTGTTAGGTGGTACTACAGTAGGTTAATAAGTTAGATTTATGCATTTCTTTATGTAGTATTAGATTAGACAATAAAGATCAAAGTGGTCAAATTCAGTACATATTTTATTAGAGGTTTAACTATATTTGCTGATGGGGTATGATAATTTTTTTTAAAAAAGGCTATAATTTGGCCTAAAAGTTTTGCTTTTAATAACTGGAGAATATTAGCTTAGCTCTGTAGACTACTGGCTAAGGGTTCTAGATCTTATATGGCTAGCTATGCTTCAAATCTGCCCCCAGTGACTTAGAAAACATGACAGGTGTATGTGTGGATGTGTATAAAATCTGACAGAGTGGAAAAATGGAGGAAAAGAAATTGCATTGTGATCACATTCTATTGGGTGATAATTTCTACTCTCTCTATCTCTTTCTGGTGA
>NW_006195274.1:0-1272 GCF_000334495.1 Tupaia belangeri chinensis | reverse complement strand
AAGACTATGGGTGCTTTTCCTGTCCTCTGCAGGCCCGGCAGCTCATCCTGCAGTATGGCTTAACCCTCAGTGACCTGGATCGCCATCCAGAGGTAAGATTGAGTCAGACTGCTGTGTTTTTCTGTCCCCTCCCCCCTTTTTTCCTGCCGTCCCTTGTTCATAGGCCCTGGATGTCTTGTCGGTCTAGGGAAAAGGTCAGTTAGTGGTAATTTCTCTCCCGGGACCCTGACTCTGAGGTCACGAGCAGAGTGGTGGTTAGTTTCCAGTACATTCCCTGTGGTTTAACCCTGAGGGCTCAGCATGAGTGTAGTGAAACCGAATCGGATAAGCCCAGGGCTGGCTCCAGGGCTTTTCGAAGCTCTGTTGCCGAGGTACAGAGTCAGCTGGCCCATGGGGTAACGCTTAGGTGGAGATAAGGAAGCAGCTGTGGACGTTTGAAGATACATTAAAAAAAATTTCATGGTAAAGACCGTTCACCACCAGGGCAGTCCCGGAGAGACCGAAATTGAAGAGGTGAGCAGCATCACACGTTGTCCTAGCTGAGCATCCTCTGAGCCGGCCCTGTGTACCGGGCTTTGTGCTGAGCCTGTCTCTGTATTCAGCTATCTCCCCTCTAGCAGTTGGAGGGTAAGCACCATAATTATCCCATCTTTATAGACACGAGAAAGGCACAGAGAGGGTGCGTCATCTGTCTAAGGCCATGCCGTTTGTAGGTGGCAGAGCCAGAATTTGAACTCAGGTACTTCTGACTCTAGAGAGATGTCAGAAGAGTTTTATAGAAAGAGGAAAAGTTTGAGCTGAGCTGTTAGGGGAGGAGGCCTGGGCAGGCGAGCACTTTCCAGAGAATCGTAGGCAGGCGCTGTGAGCTGAGTCCCACATGGGTATGTGGGCATATGTGGACAGTGCCTGGACTGACTGGGGGGTCAGAGCAGACTGGTGCATACTGTGGGGAGAGGAGGGAACTCGTGGCCTAATAACATGCATTGTCCTGGTACACGTGGGCCTCAGGGGGGTTAGAAAGAACCATGGGACAGGCTTGTTGGGGCCCACGGGCAGAGTCAGGGTCACAGGCTGAATCAGCTGTGCAGCAGCTGTGAGAAAGGTGGTTTAGGCTGAAGGGAGACAAGCCCAGACCTTTCTAGGCCCCTGAGTGTTACTGCAGCCCAGTCTGCAGCCCAGTCTGGCCCCAGAATTAGTGCACGGTTAGGGAGGAGCAGTGGCAAGCAGCACCTCCAGACAAAGGCCAGAGTCTGTAAAGGACAGGACAGGGGG
>NW_006195273.1:0-1271 GCF_000334495.1 Tupaia belangeri chinensis | reverse complement strand
TCAGGGTGGAGCCCAAGTCTTTGGCACTGCAAAGAATATTCCTCCCGAGCATCCACCTCCCTCCCTTGCCCTCCTGCTTAAATGGAGATGTCTTTCCGAGCGACTAGTCATGGCCTGGGCCCCTTCTGGCCCTTGGCAGATGCTGTTCCTCCTGCTGGGAATGCCAGTGCAGCTCTACGGCATCAGCCCAGCCCAGTCCTGCTCCTTCTGCAGACATCCTGCCCGGCTGCCACCTCCCCAGTCCTGCCCGAGTTGGTGGACCCTTCCCCACGGTGTTTCCACATGCCCTGCAGGGCTGGCCTGTGTCACACTGAGCCACTGCTGGGGTTTCTACTGTCCCCCTACCAGCTCATGGCTCCCCAGGGTCAGCTCGTCCCGTTCACTAAGCTGTCCCCAGTACCCTCAGAAGGCTCCAGGCTGGGACTTAGCAAGTCACTACTGAACAAACGAATGCCTTGGCCGCAGAGCCAGGAAAAGCCCAGCTCCATGAACCGGGCCAAGGCTCTTTTCCCGTTTGACCAGCTCTGGTGTGTGTACATGTACATATGTGAGTTTGCGGACTGAGGCGTCATGTCAAGGTATCCTCGAATCCACAGAACTTTCTATTATTTGTGGACAGAATAAATAATGTGCCTCAACAAGTACTCCGTTACTTCCCAAAGATATGTCACTGCCTCTGATGAATAAAACAGAAATAACCCATTTAATGCCTGCCTGAAGTCATAATTACTCTTGTGATTATGTGTGTTTTTCCTTTATTTTGGCCCCAGGACACACAATAGAATTATTCAACCTCTGATTCATGGCCCTTTGTCATCTTCAGCCCATGCATGGCCTAACTTTATTTTATTTCAGTTGTTTCTTTGATGGAAGTTTGTATGCCATAATAAAGTTGGGAGGCTTCCAAAAATTCATAGATTATTGTAAAAAGACACTACACATGAATTTCAAAAACTTTTACACCTTAATAAATTTTGTACTTTAGTTTCATTTTTCTAGAACATTCTAAAGTCCCCTTGTATAATGAGTCTACCTCCGAATGGGGAACCAGAGCTGATCACGTACATGCTCATTTATACACTCCTTCCCAGAGGGACCATCCCTTGAATGTCGCATTTATGGTCCTTCGACTTTTATTTCTACATATTTTTAGCGTTCTCACATGTATGTGAATATACTGTTTGGTTTTGCTTGTTTTTGAATTTTATGTTAGATATTAGGCATTTTCTTGTTTTGTTTGTTTTTTGCGATAGGGTGCGTGTGCTCACCAG
>NW_006195272.1:0-1270 GCF_000334495.1 Tupaia belangeri chinensis | reverse complement strand
TGCAATCCCTTCTCCATTCTCCTCTCAACTTTGCATCTTGTTTCAGTGTCAGCTTAAATGTTACCCCCAGAGAGTCCTACCCTGACCCTTAGCTGAGACAGACACTCCCTCCTTTAATTCTCGGCATCTTTGGAGTCACACTGATATTTTGCTTATTCACCAATAACCATTTGCTGCCTGGCATCCCCACCAGGATGTGGGCAGAACTCCATCCCTAGGTCCTCCTGAAAGATGGCTAGAATTCTGACACTTCCCGTGATGTTTTCTGGATGATCAAACAGGTTTACTAAAGGAAGACCTGATACTTAAGAACTTTCTTTATTTCCAGGGCTAACAACTCCCTGGACTTACTGATCATCTGACAGATAATTATTATGTATCTTCTGTATCTAACCCCAAGAACCATTCTAGCACCAAGGATACACTGACAACAAAACAGAAAACCCAAATCTTGTCTCTCCTGGAGCCTGTATCTTAGTGCAGAGAGTGATGAATGAACACAAGAAAATGGGTGTAGGAAGCCGGAAGAACACGTTTGGGGCCGAGGTGGAGAACGGGTATCGATTTCAGATGCTACAAGCTTATTTTAGTCTTGCTTTTAACTTCCCAAAGAATCTTCCAAATTATCTAATTTAAAACTCTTGGTACCCCTGTAAAAATATTCATGAAGTTTAGAAGAACAATACTGAGAATAAAGAGCCCTTGGGCATGTTTTTCTCTTTGCTTTTAAACAATTGTATGAATTTGGTGGGAAATCTGTCAGGCCTTATTTTCTTTATTTGTAAAATGAAGAGGTTAAACTAGACTCTGAGGTCCTTTCCGGTCCTAGAAATATTGTGATGGCAACATTGAATGTGATCCGAGCCTGTGGTCCTGGGAAAACCAAGGACGTTGAGAAACTGCACCACCCTGTCCTTTGGTGGGGTAGACAGCTGTGCAAAGGACCCCCTTCCCCTTACAGCTTAGAGAGACTCTGGCTGCCCCCATGTCCCCAGCTCGACACCGGGCACAGACATAGCTGTGCCTCATGCATGTGCAGCTGCCTCGTGTGTCCGGAATGCTTGTTAATCAAGCTTGAGTACAGTTCCTCTTCCCGGACTTTGACCTCTGAACTCTGGCTCATCCTTAGCCTGAGCCAGTGCACAGTTCTGGTGAGAACAGACTTCTCTGGCTCACACCCTTCAATCCTACTTGCTCACACCCAGTTCTGGGCTTGCTTACTCCTCCACAGAGGAGATGCCTTCCAGGGCCAGCAGGTGGCATGGTGGTT
>NW_006195271.1:0-1270 GCF_000334495.1 Tupaia belangeri chinensis | reverse complement strand
GGGAAGAAAGAGAGAGAGACAGAGAGAGAGATCTCTTTCTGCATACAGACACACACCAAGGAAAGGGCACGTAAAGACAGAGTGAGAAGGTAGTTGTGCGTAAGTCAAGAAGACAGCCCTCAGCAGAAGCTGGCTGTTGCTTGCACATTCATCATGGACTTCTAGCTTCCAGAACTGTGATAAAACAAATTTATGTTTCTTAAAATAAATCTACGGTATTTTGTTATAGCAGCCGAACAGGTTAATAGAGTTCTGCCATCACTTCACTGGTATTAAGACACAGCCTAGCTACTGGAATTGGGCATGTGGTCTCAGGAGAGGGTAAGTGGAACCAAAACCCACATTCAGGTCCACTGTATTCTCTGAGCATAAGTTTTGAGCTCCTTAGTTACATACCAACCTAGGACAGAAGTTAGCTGAGAGCCCAGGTCGTTTGTAGACAAGTGGCCCCAACAGTAAGAGACTAGTTGTAGAAACAAGTGGCATGCAGATCAGAATGACCCTGGCTGGTCAGGATGCACTAATTGACTCCCATTGAATTCAGCAGTGAATAGCCAGTGGCTTTCCCAACTGTCTTCTATAAATGTGGGCTGCTGGTCTGACAATTCCCTGGAGAATAATGTCAGTGTTAAAATTAGAAATTAGATTATAAACAGTACTGGATTATGAGAAAGGAACACTAATGTGTTATAAATCAACATTTAACTCCCATCATTCAAGAAGTGTCAATTACAAAGGACATTTGATGTGATTTACTGGAAAACAAACACTGTTGGGTATCTGTGGGTCCCATTTGATATAAGCATTTCTTTCCATGGCTTTCCCTGCTAAAAGAGGGATACAAGAAAGATGAGGGAACCTTCTACTACAGTCACCCGTTCTATCCACCTATCGATCGGGAGGATTATTCTTCTCATTCCTACCTATTCACCACCCACACTCCCACTTCTGATAGCTGGATATAGGCAAGAAGACCAAAAGAGATGTCTTCTAGTCTATGGGGCTAACAGTCTATCAACTCACACCTTCCCCAAGTCATCATCAAGGTACACACATGGGCTGGGTTCTTTGCATTTCTCATGGGCCCCTTCAGCCTGCTGGCTTGTGGCTCCTTTTGACTTCCATATCTGATGTTAATGTCCATTACGGGTCAAGAAAACATAGGAAAGAAACCAGTAAAGAGCTTCTTCTCTGTGCTAGTCCATCACATAAATCCTGTGAGGTTTTTTTATTAGGCCCATTTTGGAGATGAGGAAACTGAGGCTCAGAG
>NW_006195270.1:0-1270 GCF_000334495.1 Tupaia belangeri chinensis | reverse complement strand
GCCGTTTGAGATGTAATTGACTTACAGTTTAACTCATTTTTTAAGTGTACAATTCTATGAGTTTGGCTATCAAATGCAGCTGTTCCACCACCATAACCAGGACTTAGGATGTATCTATCACCCTCAAGCCATACCTCCAAGGCTTCTGGCAGCCAATCTCTTTCATCCCCAGACCCTGGCAACTACTGATTGGTTCCCCATCTCTACAGTTTTGCATTTTCTAGAATTATCATCTCAAAGGAGTCTTATGTATGTAGTGTTTTGGGTCTGGCTTCATTTACCCAACGTGAGGCATGTAAGTTGTGGCATGTATCAGTAGCTTGTGACTTCTCAATGCTGAATAATATCTGATGTCTGTTGGGGTACCTGTAGTTTGTTTATCCACATACTGGTTGAAGAACATTTGGGCTACATCCAGTTTGGGGTGGTTAGGGATAAAGCTGCCATAAACATTTGTATACAACTTTTTGTATACGCCTTAGATTTTACTACTTGGGTAAATATATAGGATTAGGATTGTTGAGTCATTTTTTATGTATATGTTTAACTTTATGAGAAACTATCAACCTATTTTCCAAAGTGGCTATACCATGTTGTATTTTTATCAGTGATTTATGTGTGCTTCATTTGCTTCACATCTTTCTCAGCACCTGGTATTGTGTCATTACTTATTGTTATTTTCGCCATTCTACTGAATGTGTAGCAGGTTGCACTGTGATTTTAATGTGCACTCCCCTAATGATTAATGATGCCAAGCAACTTTTCATGGGCTTCCTGATCATTCGTGTATCTTTATTGGCAACACCCCCTTCCTCTCTTTCTCCTCCTCCTTTTCCACTTCTTTCACCTTCTTCTCCTTCTTCTTTTTTTCTGATGGATATTTCATGGGAAGTGCTTTGTGAACTCGGTCTCTTCATTTTCAAGATGAGGAAGGAAGTCAGAACCAGAGCGGTTGTGTGACTTGCCGAGGTTGCACTGTGCGCAGCACTGCCGGAGTGAGAATTCTGACTGCTCTATGAGGTGGCTCTCTTCCTTATATAGAAAAGAACAGAGAGGACAAATGAAACTCAAAGTGGCTGAGGAGAAAGATAAATCCAAAATATAAAATGCACCCATTCATAAGGGAAATAAGTTAGCTCAATGGCCTTTGATCTTTTCTGGGAGCTTGTTGAAGGCTCTTCAGTTAAACATGGTAGATTGAATCTATACATTGATTTCTTCTCTTTTTAGAAACCCTCTATGGGGCCGGCAGGTGGTGTGGTGATTAAGG
>NW_006195269.1:0-1270 GCF_000334495.1 Tupaia belangeri chinensis | reverse complement strand
CCTGCTGAGATCGGGGTACCCACTTCCATGCCGCAAATCCTCCGGGCCCAGGAGAAATGCCACCCGCCCTGCGCCACCCTGCCCTGCCCTACCCTACCTTGCCTTCGGCATTCGTTCGTGCAGCCAGCATCTCTGCTTCCTGGGGGCGGCCCGGGCCCTGTCTGCCCCTCACACTGGGCTCAGGACTGAGGAGTTGGGTGGTTACGGTCCCCAGTGGGAAGGACCCGATGGGGGAGAGCCTGGGACCTGAGGCCTCTCAGGACTAGAACCAAGTACAGGGAGCTCCCGGCTTCCAGGCTCTTCCAGGGGTGGGGGCTGCAGGGAGGGGAGTATGGGTTAGGGTTAGGCTGCGGACCGCTAAGCCATCCAGGTGATGAGTTTCCTGCCACTGTGGAGGGTGGAGGGGCAGGCAGGGATCTGGGACTCTGGGACTGCAGGATGTTTGGAAGCTTTGAGGGACTGTGTGGCAGGACATTTGGGAAGCCTGGAAAGTCCAGGGTGTGTGGTCACCGCGGAAAGACAGCTGACACAACAGGGCCACATCCGTCTGCCGGGAGGAGAGAGCCCAGAGATTAGGAAGCTTGTCTGAGGTTACCCGGGGGGACGGGCATGCACGTCTGCAGATGTGTCGTCAGGCTTGGGTGGGGGAGCTCGGGATGGCCCGGCCCAGGGCTGGCTGCTGCCCCCCTGTTCCTCCTCCCCCCAGAGGTCTGCAGGCGTGAGCCTGGGTGAGCCGGCCAGGCGACAGCTGGGGGCAGCTGGGGGCTGACTGCAGCGTTGGGAGCAGCCACTTCCAAAAATAGCTCTGATAACTAGGGGCAGGAGGGCCTGGCAGGCCTCAGCCGCCACCACCTCCCCCCACGCCCCCACGCCCCAGGAGGTCTGGGCTCACTCTCTGGTGTCCCTGACAGCCTGCATGGCCTGCATCAGAGCACTCTCTCTGGGCTGCATTGGCCAATGAGAAGCGAGGGGCTGGCCTGGGAGGGGGGACTGTTCTGTGCCACAGGAGCCGAGTACAACCCCAGTAGCTGGACCTGGTGCAAAGCCTGGCGAGCAGGTTCATGGGACCTTACCGGGAGGGGCTGGGGCCGGACTGCTGCGGCCTGGCAGGAGGAGCCTGAGGCCTCGGTTTTGTGCCTGAATCTATGGGGGGCACTGAGGGTGAGCCGGGATGGAGGTGACCTGGCAGGGAACACACCCCTGGACGCCCAGGGTAGCAAATGAGGGACTAAGACCCTTGACTGCCTGTCTCCTGAGGTGGCCAGACTGC
>NW_006195268.1:0-1270 GCF_000334495.1 Tupaia belangeri chinensis | reverse complement strand
TAGCCATTACGCTGTCTGCTGATCCCCAAAAGATATTCAATTCCAAAATTGTTTTTTTATGAAAATTAAGGTAGTGTTTTTTATTACATTAAGACTCCTTCTTTCTCCATGTACCTGCATGTGATGCTCTTTAAGAACTGCTCATGTTTACAGAAAAGTAGTCAAAGTAATAAACATAAGTGTAAAACCCTTTTATGCACCAACAGAATGTCTCAAGTGTGGTTTAGTAAGGCTCAAAATTCTCAAAAATATTTTATGTTCAGCTGCTCTACAAAACTCTATAAAGCATAGTTTAAAGATGACATGTATACTGTCAATACATTCTTTTATTCAATAATTTAATATACAAGTAGGGTACTTTAAGAGATTAATCATTTCTATTTCACTTTTTATGTGACTTCTCTCTTCATGACTGTGTTCAATTATTTTGTGGCAGCAAGTAAATACACTTTAGTTCAAAAGACCATGAAAAAGTTGCCAAAATTAGATACTTTAGTATGAACAATTGTATTTTTTCATTCTCTTCCTGAATACTAAACTATATAACTTGAAAATTTTATTACAGGATATAAAAGCATTCTCTCAATTTCAATGAATGTAGAGAACAGGGCAGAACCTAGTTCATAATATATGTTCAACAAAGACACATTAAAATGAATCTTAAGTTTTCAAATATTTAATTTTGGGTAAGAGTTACTAAATTACATGTGAATTAACTATCCTTATACTGACTTCTGAAAACACTACCTCAGACATGTTATTTAGCTAGAAAATTCTGTAATGTGAGTACTATTTGCCTTGTCTGTATACTAGAGGAAAACTGGAACATATATCAAGTTCCTTTCTGTCTTTGAGAAAAAGCCTTAAGAGGACATTCTGATTTTAAGGATGTGTCAGAAAATTTCTACTGTTTTCAGCAGCTATGTAGGCAACAGATATCTTAGTATACAAAACACGACACGTAAAACTCAGTCACATATCAGAAGAGAATAAACAGAAGCTGAAGTGGACCTCATGGGCCTATTTACCTGTGGGTATTTTTTCCATATTTTAAATCCATTTCTCTGCATTTTCAGTCTCCCTAAAGCACAATGGAGTGGCCTCAATTTTGCTATTCAAATGAACCATGTGGAGTAGGATCTGTGTTTTTGAGCAATGTCTGGCAGAGTCTGAGCTTGGGGACTGGTTTTCCAGCAACTGAGGTAACAGGGGGATTTATTTGGTTGTTGGAAGTATAGGTGACAGAGCCTTTGATGTCCCATCCCAATGG
>NW_006195267.1:0-1269 GCF_000334495.1 Tupaia belangeri chinensis | reverse complement strand
AGTGGACCTTGGGTCTGATTCTTGATAGAAAGAAAGCCGCTGGAGGGACAGAAAGCCAGTGGGAGAAGCTATCTTAATCCAGCTGACTTCGACCTTCCTGTGGTGACGGGCAGAGAACAAGGCCAGGAGGGAAGCGACTCTTCTCAGCCCACACTGTGGGGTCCACCTGGCTGGACTTGTGTTTTCCCCTTGGTCCCACCACTTTGCAACTCTCCATCTCTGAGAGTGTGCATTAGGCTCCTGGGACACCAGCCCTCAGGCTCCCAAGAAGTTACAGGTATTTGCAGGTGGAGAGGCCTGATCACACCGCTAGGGAGGACAGCCCAGAAGCATACCCGAGCAGACGGGAAGCAGCAGGAAACCCAGGAGGCCCCAGTATCTGGCCAGGGTCACGCAGGGGGTAAGCAGGGGCATCCTATCCAGCACTGATCCGCCGGCCGTATCTCCTCAAAGCCGGGTGCCGACTGGACCCTGGCTGGCCCCAGGACAGTAGGGGTCTGTGTAGGTGGAACCCTACAGTTAGGACACAGCGAGGGCAGGACAGGGGGTAGGTAGCAGCCCTTTGGGGTTCTCTGGGGGACGTGCTCCACGGAAGTAGCTAAGGAAAGGAGACCTCAGGAAGTGACCTCACTTCCTTGACGACAGAGCCCAACAGACTTCGGAACCTTGGTTACTAGGCTCCCACTCTGCACCGACAGCCCGGACCAGGCTCATCGGTGCCGAGACCGCAGCAGCCATGTTCGGTTGTGTGAAATGTCCCCGAGGCGCGGGCCCCCGCAAACGCTGCGGCGGGGCCCTCTTCCTGCGCTTTCTGCGCTGGATCCGATCTCGGGCCAGGGGTCCCCAGGACGTTCCCCAGAGCGCGCCAGAGGTAACGCAGGGCTGCCGGGACTGGTTCACACAGGCCAGGCCACCGCGCTGACCCTCCCTGGGATGGGGGCGCACACCTCCACAGGTGTGGGTGAGGCACATCGAGGGAGGGTGGAAGGGCTCGTCAAGGCCGGGGAGCCTGGTGGCACACGATGCGGTGGCAGGCTGCTGAGGCAAGCACCGTGGCCTGCCTCTTCCCTTACAGATCGTGAGCCCTGGAGAAGCCCCTCCCAGCACACCGGCTGACAGCCTCGACTCACTCAGGTCTGTGCCTGTGCCTGTGCGGCAGCCCGAGTTCCTGCGCGCAGATGGGAGGAGGCCTGGGCCGGGCCCTGCTGTCCCTGGGCTGGCTGCTACCATCTTGGCCAAGTGTCCCGCGGGAGGGCAGGGGGAGCTGGG
>NW_006195266.1:0-1269 GCF_000334495.1 Tupaia belangeri chinensis | reverse complement strand
TCACTTTCCCTCTCTTAGTCTGTCTCTCTCTCTGGCGAACACACGTGTCCTAATGCAAAAACCTAAAAAATATAATCATAACAATCGTCATGTTGAGTATTTTGGTTTCCTGGGATCTTAGGATTAACTTTTCAGCGAATTATAAAGGTCACAACGACCTCTTACCTCTTTCTTCTTTTGTATATCAAAGGAATCTTTTTTTCAAAAATCCTCTTTTCTAAAACCACTACTGAGTTGTTTTCTTTTTCTTTTGAGAGTTTTCCGTCTTAGGGCGTGTGCAGAGAGAGAGACAGCCATGTTCGTGTCAATCTGGCTAATGATTTGCACTGGGAGACTTTATCACAAATGAAAGGCTTTGCTCCAAGAGACAGCAAGGCTCAGGGGAAGAGTGTGTTTTGGGTAGACAGTGGGTATCTGAAAACAGTCAGATTCTAGCCACTCAAGGCTAGATCCAAAAGTATATTCCATCCACCTTTTAGAAACCCAGAGAAGTCCTCCTCCTTTTCCTCCTTTTTCTGTTGAGAGAGGAGGGTAGGGCATGTGGGGAGAAGAGAAGGGCAGTCTGGAAGGGGTAAGCTGTCCTGGTTGAAGAGACACCGTTCCCCAAGCTCTGAAATAGTATTGACAGAGCCTCACAAAACCTCTTTTCCCTTCACTTTGTTCGTTTTTCATTTTGTCCTAATTGCTACTGTTCTAATTTAATATTCACTGTGATTTTTCCCGGGGTCACTCCATTCTCCTTTCCTGAGGTCCCAGGAAACTTTCCTAAGACTCCTGTGGTTTTAGCTTTTGGTAACAAGGTTTCTGTGACATAGGGACAGTGTGGATTTGGGACTAGGATCGTCCTGCCTATCCAAAGCAATACTGTCTGTTAGGGCTCACATATGAGAGAGAAATGATTTTAACAATGTCATTTTGTGTCTTTAATGAGCATTTCTTATTCTCGTAACATGGGTCTATTAAACTGGTATTTTCTGAATCATTGTAAGAATCGCACAGAGAGCTGTGTGCTGCGGACCTAGAGATTTGCTGGTTTTCAACATTCGCCATGTTTATCATCATGTCCCTCCCTCACTGCCACTAATCCACCTCCAATTCCCCTTTTTCCTGAACTATCTGAGAGTAGAAGGCAATGATTACATTCCTTCAGCGTATACTTTTTTTCCTACAAGCCCAGGTTTATTATTTTTTCATTTCTTCCGTTTGAAGTACCCTCCCATGATACCCTTGACCTGAGGTTCTTTGCCATAGTCCTTAACTACCACACGG
>NW_006195265.1:0-1269 GCF_000334495.1 Tupaia belangeri chinensis | reverse complement strand
GGCACCTGCAAGCCCTTCTCCTGTTCATCAGTGTAGTCCTGGCAGCTGAGGCCATCAAGAACAGGAACTGTGGGACAGCTGCTCCCCCCAGCTAGGGCAGCCTTGGCAGGGATGGGGGATTGGTGAGAGGTCAAAGGGCAGCCTTGCCCAACAGGGATGAGCCAGGATGTGCTGAGAGCAGACCTACAGGGCCTGGGGGTGTGGAGTGAGGCTCTGAATGTGTTTGGTCATTGTCACCAGACAGGACAGAACACCATGAGAGGTGGTGACATGATTCCCAAGGGTCTGATAATGTAGTTAGGAAGTGTCAGGAAAGCGGGCTTGTCCTTCGCATCTGCTGGAAGCAGTGGGTGTTTGTCCACCGTCTATAACGCCCCATTGCATTACTACAAACCCATGCCTTTGCTTTACTGCTCTAACTCAGCTCGGCTTCGTGTCCAATGTACTCGCAGTCTGGTGTACAAAAGGAGGAAAGGGGGAGCTTTCCGCAGCAGAAAGGGCAGGGAATGTCTAGCCAAGGACTTGCCCCACCTTACCAGCTGTGTGGTCTTCTGCAAGCGTCTTTCTACCATCCCTCAACCTCAACCTCCTCTTCTGTAAAATGGGGATGAAAATACCCACCCGCTCACCCCTAAAGGAATGCGATGGGATGACAATGCGCCAAGGCCGGTGAGCAGCCAGCCTAGGCTTTCCACGGATCCAAGTGATCCTCCGGGTTTGTCTCAAGCTCCTCACTATTCCGGAAACGAACGAGACACTGCAGATGTCTGCGCCGAAATTTAGGGAGAATCACCTCCCACAAGCGACCTCCCACCCCTGGAGCTTAAGTGAAATGTCACCTGTCGCCAAACGCTTATTGCGGCTTCGACAGAGGGCGAGGCAGGCTGTAACTCTGGGGGCGCACGGGGTGGATCAGAAAACCAGGTTTCGCAGCTCCAGGCACCGAAGGCGTGGGATCGCCTTTCCTTTGCAGCCCCGCCCTCGCCGTGGCTGCAGAGCGCCCCTTGCAGACCAGCCCTGCAGTCGGCCCACCGCGCACGGGCCAGGCTGGGAAACCACCTCGCTTACCTGAGCCTCCACCAGCCAGCGCTGCTCGGCGCCGCCGGGAGCCGGGCGCGCGGCGCGGAACGCCGAGTACACGGGGATGCGGTCCCGGGTGTTGTACAGGGTGGCGAAGCGCTCGGTGCCCTCCGAGCGCTGACAGATCTTCACGTGGGAATCGGCCGCCAGCCCTGCAGGCGGGGTCTCGGCGTAGAAAAACTTGTCACA
>NW_006195264.1:0-1269 GCF_000334495.1 Tupaia belangeri chinensis | reverse complement strand
CACCCCCAACCTCAGTCAGTGTGGATCATGGACACATGCATGCCTGGTGCACTTAGGGAGGTCTCCAGACATGAACCAACAACCTTCATGACCTCTTCACCCTCTGTAAGGATGTGACAGTTGAGCTGAGATCAAATACGGAGGGGGCACCCAGGCGAAGACCTTTAAGAGAAACATTCCTGGACAGGAGCTAGCATATACAAAAGCCCTGAGATGAGTGTGAGCTGGGCACAGTAAGGGAGTGTGGAGAGGGAGGAGTGTCACAAAATGCAACAGGAGAGGCACAAGGAGATCAGGTGAGTCTCACCCCACAGGGCTTACATGTTGTCTCTTCTCCCCCCACATTGTAGATCTCAAAGTTACCCAAAGGACTGCATGCAGAAGTTGTAGAAAATGGCGAAAACTTCTCCGTGGGTGAGAGGCAACTGCTCTGCATTGCTCGAGCCCTCCTTCGCAGCTCCAAGGTGAGGCCACCACAATCGAGTGGCCATGGAAGTCACAGAGGACGGTTGGCTCTTTCTCCCTCCATTACCTCAGGACAGTGGGCACTGTGCTGTGTGTTCTTTCCATAGAAACCCACAGTGCTCAGTCATTTTGCTGATTGCCATTTTACATGCATGTGTGGTGGGGAGGGTGTGGTAGGTGGAAATTTTCAGCCTGGATCCACTAAAGCTCTGATACCCTACAGCTAAGCTAAAATAGCCTTCCTCTACAATCAAATTAGGATGCTGTTTTCCTGGAAGGTGACATCTTGGAAACTTGATTTAAAACTTGTCTACTGTACTTCTTAAAACGTGGCGGCAGGAGACGCTGCTTATCTTTATTAGAACTAGGAATCAGCTGGCAACTGATCTGGCCAAAGTTGCATTTTTTTTTTTTTAAAGTTTCATGTGTTGGTATTTCTCAAAGTTTTCTGGATATTTCCCTCATAATTTCAGGTGTTTGGGAACTTGGGGTAACTGTAGAAAATCTCTTTTACAAGTGAGGCAACATGTGTATACACACACACACACATGTATGTATATCCCTATTTCCATACTTGTAAATATATACATACATACATACATGCACACAGGTGCACAAAGCACCCACATGCATGCACAAGTGCACACAGATACAAACACCGTAGTTAATTAATGATAAACGCAAAAAATGTTGGTGCAGACTGTCACATCTGTAGGAAGAGTTCATTGAAGCCTTTAGTAGGGGAGGTTTCAGAAGAGGTAAGGCCTCTTCCCTTTTCTTTTTTTAAAAAAAGAACTATTTATT
>NW_006195263.1:0-1268 GCF_000334495.1 Tupaia belangeri chinensis | reverse complement strand
CTTGCTTTTTCTCTCTCTGTCTCTCTCTAGCGAGCGTACATGCCTTATAACAAAAACCTAAAAAAATGTGCTGTGAAATATATTTTGGCCTTTAAAAATAGTGATGCTCTTGACCAGATAGAGTGGCTCATCAGTAACACAATGCTCACAATATTGAGACCATGTGGGAAGGGCCTAGGTTCATGTCCTGAGTTCTCCCTTTGTGCACTGAGTATGTGAGCATGCCAGTGATACTGGGGGCAGCATCTCATCTGAGTGCAAAGATTGCTGAAGATCTGCTTGGTCTCATGGAAGAAATAAATTGAAAACTTAAAAACAGTAGTTATATTCTGATTATGTGGTACAAAATGGATAGACCTTGGGAACATTTTGCTGGGTGAAATAAGCGGGGTGTAAAAGACATCATATGGCTCACCTTTTATCAGTACCTACAGAGAATGAAATCATGGAGGCAGGAAGTAGAATGGCAGTTGCAGGGGCCAGTGAAAGGTGTAATGGGGAGTTGCCATCCCTTGTGTGGGGCATTTCTTTTCAAGAGGATGAAAGCATTGTGGAGATGAGGGATGGATGCTGGTTGAGCAATATTGTTGATGTGCCTGATGTCACTGAATTAATTATACATTTAATAACGGTTATGAAGGGATGCTGAGTCATATGCCATGTATGTTCTACCTCAATAAAAACAAAAACATGGGAGAATTTGTGTTCACATTCTGAGTAAGATTTGTAGAATGTCAGACTCCCAACCTAGATATCAAAACTTTGCACCAAGGGCAGGCAAAGAGAAAATGCATGTGGGCAGTCACTATCACTCACTATAGAGCCTTCACAGTTTCCACTCATTTGGGAGCCGTTCTCCACCCTGTGTAGTATTCTGGTCATGAAACTGCTTCCATCATGACTCTTGAATGAGCCCTTGTAGAATCCCATTCTTAGACAGTAGGATTTATGTTAGAATCTCTTTTATATTTTTGAAAATTGATATGCTAGAATTACACATCATAATTTTAGTAGATGATTCATAAAGTTCTTATAAAAGATATCCATAAATTTCAGATAATTCCCTCATATAAAATGAATCAAAGCTATATTTTATATCTGACATGCCATAGGTTATTCTGTCTCATTTAAAATTTCATTTAAAATTTCTCTCTTGTAATTATATCATATAAATGAGCATATATGAGCGTATACACTTATATGATGGGAATAATATATATGACATAATTCTCTCTTGTAATTATATCATATATATGAGCATATATGAG
>NW_006195262.1:0-1268 GCF_000334495.1 Tupaia belangeri chinensis | reverse complement strand
GAGAGAGAGAGAGAGAAACAGGGGGAGTGGGGAATATGACGGGAAAAAGAGATAGGCATTCCTATTAGCATCTTACCATGCCACAATCTTCCTGCCTCAGCCTCCAGGTCAAGCATGATAACAGGCATGCTGCTGATACCTGGTGTGTTCAGGTTGGCTGGAAACCAAGCTAGGCCCCTCATGTGGTTTTAGCACTAAACGGTGGTGCCTTACCACTTACACCACTTCTTCCTTACATTTTTGATAAAATTCACTTTTAACGCCATTTAGACCTTAAACTTTGTTGTGGAAAGATTTTTAATAATAAATGTTATGTGTTAAGAGAGTTGGTATTGTTCAGATTTTCTATGTCATCTTGTGTATTTAAAATTATGAATTTCCTAAAATCACTATTTTTTTTCTGTATCCTGCTATTGTTGACATGCTTTATATCAATCAATCACTTAGAAGTAGTGTATAATTGACATTGTAATTTCTTCTCTTATTCATCCATTGTTTGAAGGGAATCATTTCATTGCAACCAACTTGGATATTCTCAAAAAAATATTTTATATTTACTTCTACCATACTCTATACTATTCCGATTTATCTCTTAACTTTTGATTTGGTTTGTTATTTTCCTAGTTCTTTTAGATTCAATACTAGCTTGTTTCTTTGAGGCTTATATTCTTTTTTGATGCAGGAATGTACTACTATTAATACTTGTCTCTCAGAACTGCTTTAGCTATAGCTTATAACCTTTTGTAACCAACATTTTATTTTTTTATCATCTAGCTCCATAATTATGGTCATCTAATTATGTCTTACTCATTTCCATGATTGTCAATAATTTTGACATCTAATTCTTATTGGGTATCTTCATTTATTGAAGGAATCTTCTATAAGCATCCTTTTCATATCATCTTTCTATTTGATTTGTGGGTATACACAGGATCATATTGCTGGAATGAGCCTAGAAGTTAGAAGAAGAATACAAATACCTTCAAATTGGAAGAAAGTACTACTTAGTGTAGTCATGTGTTTTCGACATTTTGGTTAAGTCTTTAATTTGGAGAAAGTGACTTGAGAGTAGGAAGAAGATATCAAAATGCATTGGGTAACAGTGAAAATATGGAGAATAAATTTTAAAAGAAAAAAATCAGCCCAGCTTGTGGCATGGTACATGAGGCAACTATATCCCACAGGGCTGACTACACAGTTTGAGTTCCAGACCCTGCACCTTGAAAGACTTGCCAGTGCACATGTGTGTGCTTAAAACCTCAAAAGGA
>NW_006195261.1:0-1267 GCF_000334495.1 Tupaia belangeri chinensis | reverse complement strand
ATTTCATTTTGCTTTTGATTATACTTAGATCCTCTCACTGAGTCGATTTGAATTTCTTTGGCAAAAGGAAGGTGAATGGAGAGGAGGTTGCATCGGATAAGTTGTACCGTGTGGCAGACTCAGCTAGATCCTTTGCACATCAATAATCTTTAGATGAGGTAGCAGCATTGTCATTATCACTGCTGCTCTACAAACGAGGAAATGGAGGCACGAGAGTTATTTGACTTGGCTTGGTCACAGGGAGTAAATGGCAAAGCCAAGCCCAGAGCCATGCTGTCTGATAGCCAAAGTCCATTCTCCTTCCAGCAGTACTGAGTGCCCGCTACCATGCAAAGAGTAGAAACTCTTGTTCTCAGGGCCCCTACAACATTCTCATATTGTTGAAACACAAAGTAGGTGCATAGTAAAGGGTGTTGAAGGTGATTCACAACACAGTCCATTCACATGTGATGTGTTGAAAAAAGCAAAAGACATTCTAGTCCCAGAGAGATTTTTACAAAACATAATTTGATTTATTTTTAGATACTTAGAAGCAATACTGCTGGGCACAATTGGAGTTTGCCCCCTTCCAGTTGTGTAGTGTTTACTAACGCTGGAATTTCTTGGCAGTCCTGACCAATTGGGCAGTGGGGCTGTGAGGCAGCATGGGTGTTGATGCACACGGCACATGGCTGAATGTCCAGGAGGTTCTGACCAAGGCAGA
The DNA here is from genome assembly GCF_000334495.1 of Tupaia belangeri chinensis. Classification (NCBI taxonomy): domain Eukaryota; kingdom Metazoa; phylum Chordata; class Mammalia; order Scandentia; family Tupaiidae; genus Tupaia; species Tupaia belangeri. The sequence continues at coordinate 564 of NW_006195261.1, read as the reverse complement.
GATGATAGACAATGTCTCTTGCAGGCCTACAGCATATCATTAGCCCAACTGACATTCACCTGATTTTAATGAGAAATTTAAAAATAAAATAATTAGGGATAAAGACCAGGAGGAAGCCTCTTATTTGTAAGAAGAGAAATCCTATCAGCCTGTATTTATATACTGCCTTTCTGTAGAAGAGAGTTAAGACAGACAGTGATACTTTTTATATGTTAGAAGGGAGAAGAGTCAGTTAACACAAAACAAAGCTTAGAACTAGATTTTAAGTACATTTTGAAATATCCACACTCTTATTGATCTCCAACTTTTCTAGCTGCCAGCTGGTAAAGAGAAATGCCTGTTAGCTAGTTGGCAATATCTGTACTGAAAGAGGCTGTTTAAAAAGAGCACATCTATGAGGGGGGTCTACAGAACATTCATGGAAAGTGCATATTATGAAAACAACTATGTATGAATTTCAAGTTTTCTTTTTGCACCAAGATAGACTCCTATTTCTGATTTTTCTTTGGACTTTTTGAAATCCTCTCATATTTAAAACAATAATTATTTATTTAATTTTATTTA
>NW_006195260.1:0-1267 GCF_000334495.1 Tupaia belangeri chinensis | reverse complement strand
GTCTTTCCTGTATTAAATACCAAGGATTAATGGCAAGAGGAACTCATGGTCCATCCACCTTGCTAATCTGGAGCCACCATCATGGCGGAGTGAAATACTGTTTCTCTAACTCTGCACTAGCTTCTCCAGAAATTTCATAATTTTTGCTCTATTTATTGTAAAAGCCTGCTCAGATTTTTAAAATTTTTCTGAAAGTGTTAACATCTCTCTGAAGACTTAGAGATTAATTTTAAATTCATTTTCCCCTCAAAATAGGAAACAATATTATTTTTTGCCCAAGAGATTTAAAAGTCTTGTTTTAGATTTAAACTTAACGTACAGTGACAGAATACTGACCATGTGACTTTACCTTTCTACTGAAATGTACCAAGGTCAACAAAATCCTCCATGAATCAAATCTAATACCCAACGAGTGCCTTTTTATCCTAGCACCTTTTCTGTTTTATCTACATTATCTACATTATTTATTCCATCTATTCTCATGACGTTATATAACATTTTTACATTGCTGAATTCTATATTTAAACCCAGTATGGACTCCACTGGTTTCAAATTCGTGTATCCAAATATTTAATTAAGGTCTTTACTTGACTGTCTTCCAGTCATCTCAAAATTAACATGCCCTGAAGAGAACGCTTGATTATCACTCCATCGAAGTCTATTTCTCTCCCAGTCTTCAACTACTGAGTAAATGGCACTGGTATCTGAACCGTGACTTAATCCAAAATTGGTGAGTCATCCCTAATTATTCCTACTTCTCTTCCAAAATAAATACTCAAATAAGTCTGCTTCACTACATTTCAAATGCTTCCACACTGAAAGTTCAATTAAACATTACTTCTCACATGGAAAGCCCGACACTCTGTCCCCTACTTGATCACTCACCACACTCCACATTTCATTTTACACACAGAAACCATCATGATCCATTGAACAAAACTTTCTAGTGTATTGATGCCACCTTTAATATAAACTTTTCTTTTGTTCTGATTTATAAAGCTCCTTATGACCTAATAACTATTTCTCTGCCCTCAAGTGGTACCACTATTCCTTTTTTCTGCAATGTTCTTGTTACAGGATTTCTTTCTGTATTTAGCATGACCATACACCTTCACACTTGTCAACTCTACTAGAACACAGTTCTCTTAGAATTTCATATTGCCAAATCTTCCAAACAATTCATTTTCAGCTCACATTTTGCATATTTGAACACTCATTTTAATTGCCACAGGATGTACACATTCACCAGAGAGAGAGAGAGAGAGAG
>NW_006195259.1:0-1265 GCF_000334495.1 Tupaia belangeri chinensis | reverse complement strand
ACAGCAGAAGGCAGTCTGATACATTCAGCACTTAGTCCGGCCATCTGCAGCTTCTGGAACAAAAGGCCCCTGGGATCCCTCCTGGCTCCACATTCTATGCAGGGTGGTTCTAGTCCCTGAGCCAGAGGGTGTTGAGGCTACAGGTGTGTGCCTGCCCCGTCCCTAGCCCAGGGGTCCCCTCGCTCCTGCCCTGCCCGTCACCTCAGGCGCCAGCACAGGGATGTAGTAGAACTGCAGGCTGAGTCTGGGCGTGAGGCAGAACTTCTGGGTCTCTCGTTTCCTGGCAAAGGGGAGCAAAGCACGGGGTGAGCCCAGGGGTGTGGCCTTCGCACAGGCTTGGCCCGGCATCCTGGCTCTGCTCTTTGGGCAATTTACACCATTACTCCGAGCCTCTGTTTTCTCATCTACCAAATGGATACACCACACCCTGGCAGGGTGGGGAAGGTGAGCGCGGAGCTCCGGGGTGGGCAACGGCAGACCGGCATCCTCCCCACGCCCGCCTGGCCTCCTGACCTGCTCCTGCCCGTCCTCGCTCCTTCACCTGCCCCCGCTAGGCCTGCCCTGCCCCTGGTCAGCTCCAGTCCCCGAGGACCCCTTGGGACCCTACCTGAGTCTGTGGTAGGCCTGGGCCAGGCGCCCCAGCATCCTGTCGTCCCCCAGCACCAGCACGCGGGCCGTGTGCAGCCGGGAGATGCCGGGCAGCAGCTCCCCATCCCCGCTGGGCCTGCCCGTCCTCCGGTGCAGCCCGGGGGGCCCGTCCCAGCTTCCCGGCATCGAGATGTCTGGGGGCCACGCACGCTTCTTGATGCCTCCTTTGCGCTGTAGTCCCCCACGCTCCATCTCGGGGCTGCTGGGAGCCGGCAGCTCATCAGCCCCCGCGGGAAGGTCCCGCTCGATGCCACTGTCGGTGGACAGCACGGACACCCGGGCCAGCTCCCGGTCGGGCCGCAGGCCCCCCAGATCCAAGGCCTCCAGGTCGGTGCTGAGCCGCAGCTGGGATCGCGGGCGCAGGAAGAGCACCAGTTCCTTCCCTGCGGCGGAAGAACAGGGGACAGTCAGGTGGGGGCTCGCCAGGAAACGCCTGGGGTCCATGTTTCTCAAACGCTGCAGATAAACAGGAGCCTGCAGACTCCACAGGGATCAAAGGCCCTGTGGTCCACAGAGAGAGCCCTCACACTACTGTCCCCCTGTGAGTCCACTAGTGAGTCCTCAAGGCTCTGAGCAGTCCTGCTGTGAAGGAAGCACCTAGGGCTGCAAATGGCTTA
>NW_006195258.1:0-1264 GCF_000334495.1 Tupaia belangeri chinensis | reverse complement strand
AAAAAATCTCACAACAATAGTATTAATTGAAGTTTCTGACTCTGGATTTGAATGAGTGGTTGAATGTTAAGCAGTATCCTTTTCCTGAAGTAATGAGGCTATGGGATGTGAAAGCATTAGGTGGGAGTCAGCCTGAGATGTACTCCTGGGTGCTCTGAATCAGACACACAGACATGGTTTAATTTGTGTTTCTGTTAGACTTTTTATATCAATTAATTCACAGAGATAACATACAAATACAAATGCAAAATGTTATGTACTTTTTTCAACCCTCCCACCACCCCAGTTTATGAGGTCAGGGCTGTAAACTCCAAGGCCCTCAGCAACCTAACTTAGCAGGAGCACAAGGCTACAAGTACGTGTACTTGAATTGGCCTTCCCATTCCGCAGGAGAAATTGAATGTCTAGATTTGTATGTGAGATTTTCTATTGTGTTGAAATAGAGGCAACTCATTTTCATTTTTAAAATGGAAATTTTAAAATTTTGAATTAAAATTTCACTACGTAGGTCAAATGAACAAGTCTGTGATATACAGGCTGAATGCTGGTAGAGTTACTACCTGAGATTGCATCTTGTGCACTAAACAACCTGGAGGGTTCCTTCTAGACACAGGAAAATGAAAGACTATACATACAATTATATTTTTATTCTCGTTCTCCTTAGTCTGCCTGTTAATGTGCAATATGAATGTAGTATATTTTTTGTCTACTGTTGAGAAAATGTCATTTTTATTACTGTATTGATGTTATGCATATGTTTGCACATGTTTTTGCAAACCCCTCTGAGTATACCCATACAATATGTTCTTCCTAAAAGTGGATTGCCCAGTAAAAGCATATGCACATCTGACATTCCAATAGATATTTCTAATCTTCTGGAATGTGGTAAAATTTAGACTCATGCCAATAACAATGAATTAGTGGCTCTCAAAACTTAGTGTCCAAAAAATCATTGAGAGCTATTAAGGAATGTCATTCACTAGGTCCCTCTTCCTTAGAAATTTTCATTGTTATGTCTGAGGTGGGCTCATATGATTTTTGTTTGTTTGATTTACATGAAGTAATTTGATTTTCGGATAGTGGGGGTAGAGCGTACAGTTTCTATGAACACTTACACAGGTAGTGGTATGTGTAACCACCACAGTGGATATATTATGGAAGAGTCCATCAGCTCAACAAGCTTACTTATGCTACCAATATGTAGCCACCCACTACTCTCACATTTTTTGGGTGAAAATTGATCTTCTCTCTGTCATTTTTTTTT
>NW_006195257.1:0-1264 GCF_000334495.1 Tupaia belangeri chinensis | reverse complement strand
AAGACTGGAGTGTCTCCCAAATCCCATCAAGGGCCCCAGGTGTCCTCTGTATCTTCACAGGAAACTACTAATCTCAAATGGACTTCAGTTTATTGAGATAAGCTACAGTCTTGAAAATTGTAACATGCTAATGATAAATGCAAGTGGAAAGTCCTACAAGGAACCTAGAGACAGAAGTTAAAAAGAGAGGTCTTGGTCAGGATTTTCAAAAGAGGTCTAACCAATAGTCTGACTAAGTTATAGTTTCTGGTTGGTAGAAAAGTGATTTTTCCAATTCTACCACAGCTGGTCCCATGAGACTAGGTAATCTTTTCTCTGACTGTTAAGTTCACCCCAAGAACTTATAGTCTCCAAAGAAGATACTGTGAGGAAAGTGGTCTGGACAGGTGGGTGTAAATATCTAATTATTAAAAAGTCAGGTCTCTCATTGTAGGAACCTTTTGTTAATGTGTTTAAAAATGAGAGGTTTAAAAGTTTGAAAAATGTTTCTCTATACTCCAGAGCTAGGAACACCTGCATGTATCAATGCAACTAAATTCCCAACTCACAAGGCTAAAGACACAAATATGGACAAGGATGTCTCCAATGAGGTCTACTCTAAGAAGCCTGCTTAGGATACCAGCTAAACCCTTTAAAACCTCTTCATAGTAATCCTGGATCTTGGTTTGAAAATATCTTACATTCTAAATTCTACAAGACCATTTGTTTACTCAAGTTGCCTCTTAGATGATGAAGCATCTTAGAAAAAGCATCTCATTTGGGGACTGATTAATGTTATAGTCAGCAAAGATGGATTAATCTGACTTATCAAAATCTTTCTGTATTTGCATTTAAATGTTCAATTTTATACTGGAATGAGAGAGTTGGATTCAATGCTTGACTTGATGGACCCTACAAAGAGGGTAGGTATCAATGAAGAAACTAAAGAAACACACGTTTGGACTGCAAACCCCAAAACTCAGGTTCAAATCCTCTGCTCATGCCACACAGAAAGACTTTAACAACTCTTTGTACTGAAATTATTTTTTATGTCCTGAAAACACTACCCAGTGGATTTTAAAAATGTTCAGCTATCAGGGTTGGACAATGGTGCAGTAGTAAAACATGATACTCTGCAAGGCTAACCCACCTGAAGTCTTGGGTTAGCATCAGAGACCTCCTTAAGTATGCCAGGTATGGACCTGTCTGAGGCTAGGGATAGATGGTAGCATCAGGACCTTCTTTGGAATGCTATCTCTCTTTCTCTCTCTCTCTGTTTCTCTTG
>NW_006195256.1:0-1264 GCF_000334495.1 Tupaia belangeri chinensis | reverse complement strand
GTGTGTGTGTGGGGGGACACGATGGGAACAGGTGGGACAGGGCACGGGCTGAGGCAGACCCAGGCCTCCCATGGCCCTCCTCCCTGCTGTGCTGTAGGAGCGAAGTTGCTGGGCCACCCCAGACCTCGGTCTCCCTCTCTGCAGGACGGGACCACTTGCACGCTTTACCCCAGGTGTGCACGGATGCTCTCTGTGACCGACAGGGGCCGGCACCTGAGAAGCAGGTCGGGCACGGACCTCTCACTGCCAGCCATGCCGACTGCAGGTGCCTTCTCTGCGCCTCTCTGTCCTTTTCTGTTAGCCACAGGAAGGACGGCACTTTCCACAAGGGAAGGGTTTTGGGATTTTTTTCTTTAGAAAGGGAAGGTTTGGAGGATTTTGTGGGATCCCACATAAGGCAGTTGCATGAGAGTGGCCACAGTTGGCCTGGGTGGTGCACCCGGGGTCAGTCAGCTTGTCTGAGCGTAGGCCATCTGCAGAGCCAAATGGGGTGTGGGACACGGGGCAGGGGGCCGCCCGCCTTCCTTCCCAGCTCCCGTCCCTTTCCTCAAAGAAAGGCCAGCCGGTGGGCTCCCTCCTGTGGTAGCCTCTGGGATGGCACCTCCGGGGTCCTCCAGCCCAGCCCTCTGTGGATTGTGGGGCTAGATTCTAGCAGGGCTGGAACTGGGTTCTGGGTTGAGAGTGTCTTCTCTTGCCACCTCCACTGCATCCCTCTCTGACTGCACCTCTGGCCTCCAGGTGCCACTGCGGGGACAGGGGCTGTGATGGTGGGGGTGCTGGGGTGGTAGGAGAGCGCAGGTCAGGGCCAGGCAGATGGGGCCGGGCCGCTCACAGGCCGGGGCGTTTCCTCTCTACCGAACATTCGCTCACCATTTATTTTGGCATTAAGTTTGAGGAGGTGCCGTATTTTCTCTCTTGATTAGTAAACGTTCAGCTTCCCTGTAGAAGTGCCCCACTCTGCGCTCCCTAGCCCAGGCCTGGGGGGGAGGCGGGACGTGACAGTGCCACGGGCAGGGCAAGCTCTGCCGATGCCCCGACTGTCCACCTCGGCCTCCCTCCGTCGCCATCATCCATCCTCCCCTCCCCCTTCCACGTGTGGTCAGAGACGGCCCGGGGGCTTCTGATGTCCACTCCACTCCCACAGCCCTGCTTCACAGAGATAGATATAGGGCCAGCAGATGGCGTAACGGTGACGTCACTAGAATCCCAGGTAGCTGACGCGGCTTGAGTCCGGGACCCGGCGGCTTAAAACTCACACTGGGCG
>NW_006195255.1:0-1264 GCF_000334495.1 Tupaia belangeri chinensis | reverse complement strand
ACTCTTTGTTCTGGTGTATAGAGTGCAGCCGCGAATAGATTCATATTCTTCGTATCTGTCCCTACTCAGGTATACAGCACAGCTCTTTATCGGCCATTGTATTAAATAACATTTTCTGTTTTACATATATGATCCTTGAACAATGTAACACCTGACATTCTTACCTTCTCTATGCCACGCTGTCCTCTTTATCATCCCCACCTGTTGGTCCATTTTTAGCATAGTACTTCTCCTCACAAATCCCCTAAAAATATGCGTCTCCTGACCACAGTTTATTCCATCTGACTTCATCCTTTTTGGATAAGTAAACATTCACCAGGAATTGTCTCTTTCACAGTCTCCATCTTATCTGAACCCTCAAAGTGACTATGCCTTTAAACATCCAGAGTTGTGAATTAAAGGCCAGAAATGAAAAATGAAAGTGAAGCCCCTTGGGGTAGAAACAAGGATTGTCTTCTTAGTGCCCATGGCAGAGCAGAGCTTACCAGCCTACATGTCCCATGAGTTCCAGGTAAAACTGTCCCCATCCTTCAGGAGGGCTGATAAAGGGCTTGTCACCCACTGCCCCAGTGGGACATACAGATAATTAATTTCTTGTATGTGGTATGGCATGAGGAAGGCTGGAGGTGCCCATGTAGAGGACAAAGAGGTCCTTACCTAGCGTTCAAGGCTAGTATCAGACTGTTTCCATCTTACTTTCCAACCTACTGACTGCAAGAATTTGGGCTTCTGTTCCTTGGCCCATACCTTCCTTTTTGGGTGAATCTGATATTTCTGTCTGCTGGATGTATTTGTTCCATCTTGCTGTAGAACCTCTCTTGACTCATTTAGCTTTTATAAATAGTCCAAAATGTTAGTCTCTCATTTGACTTTCCTTTCTTCCTCCACTGCTTTATTTGACTAGATAGGGTGGCCATTCTTATTCATATTCATCGCCACTGCTGTGATCTGTCTTGTATTGACTGTGCTACACCAAGTAAGTGATTTCATGTCCTGGGTCTTGATTCTCTCCTCTGAAAACAAAGGGAATTGGGAAACATGTTTTTCACATGTAATTTTGGAATAAAACTTGTGTCTGGAAAGCCAACTTTTTCATGTGAGACTTGGAAGAGCATCTTTTTATACCAAGTAAATGACAAATGTATCTAGTGCTAGCACTGTAAAGAAGAAGTGCTTTAGAACATAGGGAGACCTTAGTTGGTAGGAGTGGGTTAGGCTGATCAGGAAAGCCTTTGCTAAGGAGCTGATATGTGAGTTCAGATCT
>NW_006195254.1:0-1263 GCF_000334495.1 Tupaia belangeri chinensis | reverse complement strand
AGGTTTCTGGGGGGAAAGACACCCTGGGACACCCAGACAATACAGTGAAGTGAGACTAAGAGCCAGACCTTCTCCCCACGTGCCCTAGTCTGTTCAGACTCAGAACGTTCCCTTACCATGGACACTGTTCTCAGTAGAGGTCACCCTGGGACAAGGGCACTGAGGAAATAGCCCAGACCCAGGTGTGTGGGAAGATGATGCAGGCCAGGCTGACCCTGCTGCTCAGTCCAGCAGCCCCCGCACGATGCCCCCAGGTACATCCAGAACCCACTGCTGCTGGATGGGAAGAAGTTTGACGTGCGCTCTTACCTGCTCATCGCCTGCACCGTGCCCTACATGGTCTTCTTTGGCCACGGTTATGCCCGCCTCACCCTCAGCCTCTACGACCCCCATTCCAGAGACCTCAGTGGCCACTTGACCAACCAGGTAAGGACACTCCCCACAGGCAAGGGTGTTCTTTGCAGACTTGGACTGAGATTAGAGGAAGGCTCTCCCTGCTTGGAAACAGAGACTCTAACTACAGACATGGCCCAGACTCGGAAGTGGCTTGGGCTGCCCCCACCTGCCACCAGCATTGCCTCTACCTCTTACCTCCCACCTTTGGCCACAATGAGGGCCCATGTGTCCTGATGAAATGACTCAGAGCCCTGCAGCCCTCAACCTCCAGCCTGGCTGAGGGTATGCTGAGGATGGGGTATGGGTGGGGGAAGGAACTGAGTGGTGCCTGTCAGGTCCTCAGTGGGAGTGCTCCTGTGGGCAGAGGTCTCTGGGGAGAGTGCAGGGCATGGTGCCTTCTGTGAGAACCCATAGAGGGCTTGATCGCTGAGGGTGTCTCAGTGGATGAAGATGTTTGCAGGAGGATCTCTGAAGGCGGGTCACTCCAGAGGAGCAAAGCGCCTGCCTGTGGAGTAGCTAGACTAGGGTGAGACTCTCCTTAGGGGGCCCTCAGTGAGGTCAAGACCTCTGGGCATTCTGGGGTGGTAGTCTCTAGGTGCTGCATTTGCCCCTCCCAGTTCATGCAGAAGAAGAGCCCCCTGTACGTGCTGCTTAAAGAGGACACAGTGTGGAGCATGGACCACCTCAACAGCTACATCAACGACAAGTTCAGAAAAACCAAGGGCCTCCCCAGAGACTGGGTCTTCACCACTTTCACGGTCTGTCTACTGCTGCACCCACTCCAGCCTGGGGGGCAGAGGGGCGGGAGCATCCAGGTCAGGAGCCAAGAGTTGAGACCCCTCAGGGTGTGTGTGTGTGTGTGTGTGT
>NW_006195253.1:0-1263 GCF_000334495.1 Tupaia belangeri chinensis | reverse complement strand
TGGAAGAAATAAATAAAACAAACTTTAAAAAGAGACAAACCTGTCTCTTACAATTTTGTGAAAAATCTCATATGAAAGAAGTTGAATTATTTATCAAAAAATTCTCTCAAAAGAAACTATACGCCCAGACTTCTTTCTTGAAAAATTCTATAAAATATTTAAGGAAAAAAGGACACCAGCTTTATACAAATGTTTTCAGAAAGTAGAAGAGGAGGAAATATTTCACAAGATTTTCTATGAAGCCAGCAAATCATTAATGCCAAAATATAACAAAAGCATTACAGAATAATATTCTTTATGACTGTAGGTTAAAAGTCTTTTACAACATGTTAAGCCAAATCCAAATATGTGTATATGTATGTATTCGTGTGCATGTGTGTATATCTATACATACATGTGTGAGTGTATGACAGTACAATATGACCAAGGGAGTCTATTTTAAGGAAAACAATGGCTTAGCATTCGGAAATCAATGTACTTCACCATATCAGCAGAATAATAAAGAATAATCATTTGCCCATTTCTATAAGTGTAGAGAAAACATTTGACAAAAGCCATTCAAAACAAGGACTCTCAGCAAATTGGTAGTAACTGGAGAGAGCTTTCTCAATCTAATGGAAACTGAAAAACCTTACGATTAATATTAAACTCTTTTCTCCTGGAAGGGGAACAAGCATAATGTTTTCTCATGATTTTTATTCAGTATTATACTGGGGATCTTAACTGGCATGATAAGGCAATAAAAATGAAATACAAGTTTTAAATATTGAAAAAGAAGAAGAAAAAGCACCACTATCTGCAGGCTACATGGTTGTTTATAAGGAATCTCTAAGGAATCAGTGAACAACAATTCAAAATAATTAGGGAATTTATCAAGACAATAGTGTACAGCGGCAACATGTAAAAAAAATCCTTTTGTTTTGCTAGTTGCAAACAACTAAAAAATAAACTTCAGAAAATAATGTCATTTCATCAGTATCAAAAGAAAATAGCAAATGACATAGGAATAAATTTAGCAAAAGATGTTTGATTAAAATATCACAAAGGGAAATTAAACATTAAAAAATAGATATATTTTTAGATTGAAAGTTTCAATGCGTTTAGATGAAAACCTGAATAAATGATGTTGACACACAGGATAATGACATTAAAAATGAACATTTACTACTATATAACAACATAAATTACAATCATTTTGAGATATAGCATAAATCTAATTATAAAAGCAAAACTACAAATGCTCTAGAAGAAAACACAGAAAAA
>NW_006195252.1:0-1261 GCF_000334495.1 Tupaia belangeri chinensis | reverse complement strand
GTGAGCTGCTATCCCATTTCATAGATGAGGAACCTGAGGCTCAAGTGACAGTGCCTTCCCGTGCTCATCCGGCCGGTCTGACCTCAGAGCCTGTGTCTCCTAACCACTGGGACATATCGCTGGGCACAGGCCGCGCTCCCACGCTCCCCACTGTTCACTGCAGTTGCCTGCTCCCTGTTTAATCAAGGAAGTCTCTCGCTTCCTCCAGGGAGAGTCTGGCCAGTGTCCTCTCAAAAGACTGATGGTCTCCTCTGGGGGGTGGGGGCTAATTCTGCACCCACATAGTGGCTGTGGGTGCACAGCATGGTGAACGTACTTAATAGTTTGAATTGTACAATTAAAAATGACTAAAATCTCAATCATTTAACACAGTTGAAAAAACAAACAGAAATAAAAAATAAAAATAAATTAAAATATACAAGAAAAATATAGTCACTCCACTGAGGCACCAAGGGTGACCGAGCACAGCAGCTGGGCACTCTGCTGGGACTGCTTTCTATGGTGGCCAGGGTGGCAATCTTGAGTGGCGGTGCTGGCTTGTCTGGGGCAGCTGTCAGTGCAGCAGGGCCAGCTCCTCTGCGGTGTCAAGGATTGCCAATGGTAGGAGGGACAGTTGCTCAGCCCGGGAGGCCGGTGTGCCCCGTGCCTGCTTGCTCTCACTGGAAAAGCCAGCCTACGGGGTCGGCCATGCCCTCTGTTCAGGACTAGCCGGAGGCACACGCGGTGTCTGGGGGACTGAAGCAGTGAGGGCAACTGCCCTTGGTGGTTCAGGCACAGCGATAGGTGACACGACCAGCTGTAGCTCCCCTTCAGCTGGAAGGCCTAGTGCTTCACGTGGCAGTGGATCGGTTCAGGGGCTAGCGACAGGGCCAGCTGGAGCATTTCTGCAGATGGCAGGCCTGATGCTAGAGGTGGCCATTGCTCAGGCTGGGACACAGGACAGCCTGCTCTAGCTTTGCTGCAGCTGAAAGGTGTGCCGTGAGAGGTGCAGTGACTCAGAGAGGCCACAGCGGCTGGCCAGATGGAGAGGTCTGCACTTAGGGTGACTTTGGCTGAGGCTGCAAAGCTGGTGACAGGACTGACTCCAGCTCACCTGGAGTTGAAAGGGCTGCTGCCAGAGGATGTGGTGGCTCAAGCTGGCCTCTAGAGACAGAGGTGCCTCCCTCTCCCTCTCCCTCTCCTTCATGATGGACAGGTCTGGTAATAGAGGTGACGGTGGCACAGGCTTGGGGCCACTGGTGACAGCCGGCTTCATCTGCTC
>NW_006195251.1:0-1261 GCF_000334495.1 Tupaia belangeri chinensis | reverse complement strand
GCAAATCCATCCACTCTGGAGAGATGGGGGGACAAGGGAAAAGATACCAACATGCCTTCCAAGCGAGAGCCTTTCTGGGCCCTGCAGGACAGCCGCCCACCACCCGCTGCCTTCTGTGTCACTGCTGACAGGTCACAGGGGAAGTAAAAGCACGCCTCATGTGAAGGGTTTCTCCCTCGGGGGAAGGCGACGTCCAGATTGGTCCCAGCTCTGCCCTGTCTGCCCTCCACAGATCAAGGCCCCACGCTGCAGGTAAGAAGGGTGAAGGAGCAGAGCCGAGGGGACAACGGTGTGAGGCCGGTGCCACACTGAGAAGGGAAGGGACGGTGCAGCGTTGAGGGCGGCTGTCACGCCCAGAGCTGAGGTCACCCCACCGAAGAGGAGACTTGGCTCCCTCTGCCTGCGGGGACCTTGACACCAAACTGAGCCCAGAGCTTCCTTCTGAAGGAGAGAAAGGGCCCCCGCAAGACGACCAGGGGCCGTGACAGCCCTGGGGGTTGCCGCTTCTCCACGGATCACATGACACAGAACATCGAAACCAGGCTCGTCACACCCTCCTCTGACATTACTGACCCCACAGAAGCTGAGCCCTGTCCAACAGTGACTCTCTACTGCTGACATTTTGAAAATGAAACATGTGAACCATGCTACACTGTGACTCACTTTCCAATGTAAGAATTTAGATGTGGCCACTAGGAAAGGCCTAGGAGTTCGGTTTTGTATCCCCGGGGTCCGTTACATTCTTACAAAGTCTGCTTCATGTCCAGGAAGCTCCTATCTGCAGCTGTCTCTGAGCCAGTTTCCGACGGCCACACTGCCTAGTGATCCATAACCAAAGGTGTGCCTATGCCACCGGCAGGTGCCCCTCCCGTGCTGTGTCGGACTCCAGGGCTCCTCGGCGCCGGCTGCCCCATTTTCCCTGGGCCCATGGCGGCTGTTGTTGGTTTATGATTTCCTCTCCTGCAGTTCACCGTCACTCATTCATCAAGCATGGGGGTTCTTAGCGAGTGTCCTTCTACTACAGGATTGCTACTAGTGAGTCCGCAGTGCTGCTGCGTTAGTAAGGATTCTCACGCCGTCCACCTCCCGTCGGGGAGCACTTTCTATCCACTCCAAGGCCTGCAGTCTCGCCTGCTCAGAAGGCCTCGTCTCAGGACCAAGCAGCAAACGGGGCCTGGCCGAGGGCCACCTGCTTTCTCATGGTACTGGGCAGCAGTAGTGCGTTCATGACAGTGGACGCCCCAGCACAGCACCTCGCGGG
>NW_006195250.1:0-1260 GCF_000334495.1 Tupaia belangeri chinensis | reverse complement strand
TTCTTATCACAAAAAATATCCACAAAACTTCATGAGGTGATGCATTTGTTAATTTGTTAATGTTGTAATCCTTCCATTATGAATATCACAGAATTGTGTTGCACACTTTAAACACACTCAATTAAAAAATTATAAAAGCATCGCATATGCTGCTGCCAGTGGTGCAGACTGGTGTTAAGGATATGGCAGTATGACCTTGACTAAGTATTCGTACTCTTTCAGTGATAATGTATTTCTAGAAATTGTTGCTAAAGGGTAAAATCAGAGACATGCATAAAAGATTTTAGCACAAAGTGTCTCATCTTAAGTTGTGATGTTCAAAAACACAAAAAATATAATAATATCCTATAAAATAGCTTAATATTTTTATAAAGGGATTAACAGAAATAAACATTTCATATTACTTTACTCTTAAATATTTTTTCTAATTTCTAAACAAACATTTAACAAATAAGGTAAGTGTTTAGTTTATATTTTTTAATGTAAACTAGCACCATTACTGGTTTTTTTTTTAGCTATAAAATCCAAAATTCTTGAGAAAGTACATATACTTGAAATATAAATGAGAAAAAGCAAGATAGATTTAAAAAACAAAACAGCACATTTTCCAGGAAGAATTTTATTTGTGCAAGTATGCCAAGTGATAACCTGGGTCCACACCTCTACATTTTGTGTAATGTGTCACTAATTGTAATGAGTTGTCCTATTTTGTGATACATATCTCATAATTTTCTATGGGATATGCCAGTTTTTCTTAAACATAACTTTATGGATTTTTGTGTTACTTAACATTGGAAGAATGCTTTGACAGTCCAAATATGTGGGCCTTTCCCCTGTCATTTCAGTCAGTAAAGTGAAATGATTTTCAGTTTCCAGCGAATTCCGTACTCTTTTAATTGCCCCCTGAGGAACCAAGTGTCAGCAAGAATTTCCACCACATCTTGCATAATGATTAAAAATGGAGAAACCAAGGCAGCTAAAGAAAAGGTCACTGTATAATCGCCTCTTATTGAAACAAATAGACTTAATGGAAATACTCCATCTTTTGTATATCTCTTGGTGACTGTTTTCAGTCCTGAAGAAATAATCTCTTCCAATTTCATCACACTGAATTAAATACTAAGTGATTAGGTTTGGTTTTTTCCCTTTCAACAGCAATGAGATGATAATCTTTAATTTTACTTTTTCTCTTTCTCATGAAAATGAACTTTTAATTAAGGTTAAATTTTACATCATCAAAAACTAGAGAAATATTTATTT
>NW_006195249.1:0-1260 GCF_000334495.1 Tupaia belangeri chinensis | reverse complement strand
CTGCAGTTGACTATGTGGGAGTCCTGCGAGGCAGCCTTTATGCCATCCGCTGCCCCCTGCTTTTACAGGTGGCTAGTGAGCTAATTCCATAGCTAGCCCTAGCTTCCTATCTGCCAGAATTCTCAGCAGCAGCCTTCACAGTTGGCACACCCTCTTTAGGGGACCCATTCTTACCTGCTACTGTGACATCCTGCTCTTCCAGTTTCCCTGTTACTCCACCTACTCCTCATTCTCAAGCTCCTGGGTGGGCGGCTCTTTGTTCCACTCAAGGACTCAATCCTGGAGCCCCTCCTCTCCCCATGTATCCTCTCCTGCAGAGAGAAGGATGCTCTTGTACATTCCCCTTGGTCTCACACCCTATTACAGGCTTCGAGCTCCTGGTGTTCACAGCTCTAGGGCTAAGACACTCCTAAAAGCTCAAAACTGAGTGCTCACTGTCTGACATCTCCACTTGGATTATCTAATACACATTTTTTAAAGAAAATTCAAAGACAGATCTCTTAATTTCTAATCCTTTCACATTGTCCCTGCCCCCATCCCAGTACCTGCCACCCACATCTATCCAGTGGGCCAGGACACAGCTTTATGGGTTGTCACTGAGTCACTGAACCCCCATTCTACCGTACATCATCTGGTCCCCCCGACCTTTTCTTTGAAAGGTCTCTTTACACATCTGCGACGGTCCCCTCCTCCAAGCCCCACGCCCTCCTGCCTGCATTACGTCAGATGCTTCCTCACAATCAGCAAGCAGCCCAAGTCATTCTTTTAAATAAAAAATCAGATGCCACTTCACACTCGCTAAGAACCTTTCAATGGCTGCCCATGCCGCCTAGAATAGAATACGACCCCAGATGCCTCTGTTCCCACCCCAAATCCATCGCGTCTTTTCCCCTTGTCTCCCGTGCTCCAGCCACCTGCCATTCATTCTGGCTGCTACTTGAACAAGCTCGTTCCCACCTAGTCTTCCCCAAGTTGGGCTGGATTGTTCTCTCCACTGTGTTTGTTACGTGATTCAGATCATAACTCAGACGTCTCTGCTGAACTAAAGTCTTCCCTGCCCCTAGTCGCATCTCCTTTAAATTTCTCCCCACCACTTATCATTTCGGCGTCTACCTATTGTACTTTATGTGAATGTTAGCTCGCCCACCAGAACACGCGCTCCGTGAGAGCCAGCACGTCGGTCCGGTTCCCGGCGCTCGGTGCAGCCTGTGCTCTAGTGGACGCAGGTTTACAAGTGCTGTTTCTTGACTGGACAACAAC
>NW_006195248.1:0-1259 GCF_000334495.1 Tupaia belangeri chinensis | reverse complement strand
GAAAGTACATATGGTGTATTTTTGTCAGGGCTGAGTAGGGTGGGCATACTCAGCTATACTTAGTCCTTCACTTCGAACTTTTCTGCTTCAAATTGTTAGTCTCAAGGCCGAGTTAGGAAGGATTCTGGCTTCCTGATAAAATAGGCGAGGCCTCTATGACTGAGAGCACTCATTAAGGTGAGAGGTGTCTGCACCAACCCCAGCAGCAGACCAGAAGAAAAAGGAGGAGCCAGAGCAAGGTCTCCAGAGAGAAGACCTAGAGCCAAGTTTCAGCAGTAGAGCTCCTTAAGAGCCCTGGAGGGGAGAGGGAGTCCTGTGGCTTTAGGTGGGTTTTGGTGCTAGTTATGAAGAGAAAGAAGTTAGCAGGGGGGTCACTTAACACATAAAGCATGTCCACAGCAAATATTTGTTGAAAGATGAAGGAAAAAGCTTTTCTCATGAGTAGTGACAGGTAAAGAAAGAAAGAAAAAAAATGCTAAAAATCAGCAGGTGCAAAAATATCCAATAGTGTCCGAGTTTTAGTTCCTTAGGGCTGATTTACTAGGGTAAATTACCACCAGTTTGGTGGCTCAAAACAGCAGAATTTATCTCCTCCCAGTTCAGGAGGCTAGAAGTCGAAAATTAAAGTACCTGCACGTTGGTACCTTCTGGAGTGTCTGAAAAAGAGTCCGCTTCCTGCTGCTCTCATAACTTCTGGTGGCCCCAGACATCTTTGGAGTTCCATTCTCAACCTTCAACTTCACATGGTTTTTCTCCTGTATCTTTGTGCCTGTGTAGCTCAAATCTTTCTTTTCTCCCTCTTAAAGGGACCGTAGTCATTTGGTTTAGAGCCCACCTGAGATCCAGGATGATCTCTCAAGATCCTCAACTATAGTCATGCACCGTATGATGACATTTAAGTTAGCAATGAATCACATAAATGATGGTGGCCCCATGAAAATGTAATGGAGCTGAAAAATTACTGTCGCCGACGGTAGCTGTTATTACATTTTAGCACAATGCATTATTCATGTTCGTGGTGGTGCTGGTATAAACAGACCTACTATGCTACCAGTCATGAAAAAGCAGCGTGGACGATGATGTGCAGTACAGGACACTTGCTATTATAAGACTATATCTGATTGATGGCTTATGATTTACTATACTATGGCTTTTAGTCTTTATTTTAGGATGTACTCCTTCTACTTATAAAAAATGATTTTACTGCAAAACAGCATGCTTCGTGACAGTCCCTACATCACAGCAGCATCAGACATCTC
>NW_006195247.1:0-1259 GCF_000334495.1 Tupaia belangeri chinensis | reverse complement strand
CTCCACCCGATCTTCACCTCTGCTCCCAGAAATACTGGCACGTCAGCTGTTGGCCGTCCACGGAATGTCGTAGCTCAGATCTTCTGGATTTTTATCTGTTCGTTTGGTGTTCCTCTCCGCAGTCTCTCTAGGTCCCAACTCTCCACTCTGCTACGTCCACCAATGTCAATCAATTTGCTTTCCCTCTGCCGTTGTCTGCTTGGTAGGCCTTTCATCACCATTCTCTGCCATGATCTCTGTCTCTGTAGGTTGACAGCATTTGAACTCTTCTTGTGGCATTTTGGGATGGAGCAGAGATAAGTGCGTATCATCTATTTACTTCATTGGAAGTCTCCTTCGTAGGTAATTCTGTTTCTTATTTTTACATACAAGTAGACATGGACATTTTAGGCAACACAATGTAAACTTTCATTTTTCTTTGATAAAAACAACATTTCAGACACGTGGAAGTTGAGTTATGCCACTTCCTACTCTGTCACATACCCCAAGGGAATGCACTCACTCTATAATTAGGGGTTCTTTTGTAGACATGTTTGAGAAGCTGTTATGAGACGAAGCATTTTGGGTAGGCGCCTTGGGAGACAAGTCCTCAGCTGAGAAGGCACTTCTGGTATCTTCCAGAAAGTCAGAAAAATCCCCTCTCTGGTTAATCTACCAGAAATAGATAGTCCTGCTTTGCAAAACCGTATGTTTTCCACCAAATATCCCATTGAACCTGGGGCCATAATGCAAAATGATCAGAGTAATACAGGTTGGAAACAGCCTTCCAGCTAAATTCCTGAATCCAGTTGGCAGGTCACAGGTTAAGAGTAAGCTTGATTTTGGACGCTCCACAGAATTTTTCTTGCTTTCCTGTCCTATAAATCTGAACCTTAGGGAAGTGTTTCGGTTTCATTCGATTTTTGTATATGTGTACTTCTTTTAATTCAGAATAATCAATGTTGACAAAGGCCCCCACCATTGCTGTTGGAAGCTTCCCTGGGTACAATTCTCGGTTGCAAGTGACATAATTCACTATGACTACTTCAAGCACGAAAAAGAACTTACTAAAAGATGTTGAGTATCTCATACGTCATTTTTCTAGGACAATGTAAAATGTTTATGAACTGTCCAGGAGAAGAAATGAAGAAACTTGAACCGTTGGCTCCTAACCCCCATCGAAATTTGCCCAGAGAGTGTTAACTATCTTGCCTTGCAGGACTGCATGCATTTGAGTGCAGAGTGACTCCCTGTGGGTTCCTGGAAAAGCTGTGGTAGAG
>NW_006195246.1:0-1258 GCF_000334495.1 Tupaia belangeri chinensis | reverse complement strand
AGATGCATATGAAGGTCTGCTTTGTCCAAGCTCAAGGCTGGGAACTGGAGACAGAGTCCTAAGCAAGATCAGTAGCCTTGCATTTTTTGGACTTAAATTTTTGTTGTTTTTATTGCTTTGATGGAAGCAAGACATGAGCATGGCAGACACACCCAGAGAGCCCTTCTCCACCGGCACTGAGATACATCCTGATGAAGTCATCCAGACTCAGCTGTCTCATTCCCTGGGTGAATGCAAAACTAGCAAATGCCCTGTTTACCACACCTCTATGCCAACTGAGGCATTCTGTAAAAGGCAAAAGGAGGGGGAAGATGAAACCACTGGCTCCACTTGTCAAAACTTTCAGGAACTTTCTAGCCCCACCTAAATAAGAAAGCTAACTGAACCCAAATCTCTTCATTGCTTTCTCTCCTGCTTTTCACAAAACTTCTTTCTCGAACAACTGTAGAGGTGAGACACTAAGTGGAAGGAGGACTGTCCAGCTACCCCCATGTATGGATGATGATTTACTTTGCTCTCTGTCTTTGGTTTCTCTTCTCTCATGTATTTTCTCCATTATCTTCCCTCTGCATTCCCTGTTCAAGAAGAACTCTGTGCTCATACACCCAGGTGAGGCTAAGGGGCCAGGTAGGGAGTCAGGACAAGAAGACATCCAGTCTGCAACTCTTACTGGCTTTTGTTTTCCAAAATCTAAAGCTTACATGCCAGTGGAAAAGGGGAAGGAAGGAAATTCTCAACATGAACTGAATGTCCTGGAAGTAGCAGGTGAACATGCAGGTCCTTCTCCACCACCCAGGTAAGAAAATGGGACTCCCTGGGCTGGGGGAGGAAGGAATATTGGCCTATGGATCTGAGCAGAGAGCTAGGTCTGCTTTTATTTTTTAGCAGAGAATAGAAAAGTGGGAGAACTCTCTCATATCCCCTCCTTCGGTCAGATTTTTCCAAGGGGTTCTTGAGACATGGGCTCTTGGTCACCTACCGCTAGCACATCCAGGCAGACAGGACTGTAGGTGACCTTGCAAAGGATTGTCACTTCACAAGACCTGAAGGAGCCATAAAGATGGTGAGATGAATGTCTCAAGGGTCACCTATGTCCACTAATGTTTGGGGCCACCTGAAATCTCATACTGCTCCTGGGAGATCATTCCAAGGCTAACAGAGTACATTATCTGCTAGTCTAGTGGAATGGGAGCTCAAATTCAGAAATTATGTTGAGAGGCATGATAGACCCCCAGGGAGGATGGTCACACCGCAATCC
>NW_006195245.1:0-1258 GCF_000334495.1 Tupaia belangeri chinensis | reverse complement strand
CAATCGTCCCCGTGGCCGCGCACTCGTCCCGTGGCCGTGTGCTCCTCCCCGTTACCGCGCTCCTTCCCGTGACCGCACACTTGTCCCTGTGACTGCGCACTTGTTCCTGTGACCGCGCACTAGTCCCCATGACCGCGCACTAGTCCCCATGACCGCGCTCTTGCTTGCCGACTCCGGAGCAGCCTGATTGGCCGTGGGAGGGAAGCCAGGGAACGCTCGGTTGGGCTCACAGGCGTGGGCGGCCATGCTGGATGTCTGGACACGAGCAATGCTGGTTTTGCCACGTGCAGGGATGTCACACATGTGTCCCCGCCTCCTCGCCACAAGTCCTTAGGCGGCCCAGAGCTTTCCCCTGGTGTTGGAGGGCTCCAGGAACCCCAGGCACCTGGCTTCCCAAAGTCACGCTAGGCCACGGGCCAATGTGTCCCATGGGCTTTCGCAGACGCAGAACAGCCTGGGGTGCCCAGCACGCCCAGGACTCGCTGGCCAGAGCCGAATGCCAGGCGGCCCTGCCCACCCTCACCCGCGAGAGGTGCGTACCCACCACTCCGCTCTGACCGCCTTCCTTTCCCAAGTGGCAAGAACCGTCTGAGGAATCGGTGCTTTGCTGAGTGACAGCTGCGACTGCGGGCCTGGGCCCGGGCAGGCTGCTTACGGCCTCAGAGAAAGTCCGCCTGACTGCAGTTCTGTCCGTAGGCGTGCACTGCACAGCGTGGAGTGCGCAGGCCCGCCGTCGGAGTTTAGGAGTGCGCTCGCATTCCGTGTTGCTGAGTGCCGGTATATGCCGCTGCCTTGCCTATAAAAGATGATCTTTTCCTTTAAATTTTACTTTTTATAAAGGAAACATTAAAAAAATAGATGATTTATTTTTGGAACTTCCTATCACTACAAGCAATTTCTTCCCGAATTTTTAACTAAATATTTTTTTCTTTTCCCCTCCCCATCTGCCCCTCCCAGTGGCAGACCCGGGTGTGGAAGGCGGGCTGAAGTTGGTGTTGGTACACTGGCCAGGAACAACAGCTGGAGGTTGGTCTAGCGTGGCACGGACTGGGTTCACCTTCTGCCTGAAGCAGAAATCACACATGTGAATGAAAACACGTTTCTAAACACTGGGCACTAGGCAACACAGGGCACTGGTCACTGGCCTTCAACAGGAAACCAAAGGATTAAGTGGTGTGTTTTTTCAGCTCATGGCTTTGGGAGAATTTGCCAGCCAAGCCAAAAGAGCTAGGGTGGGACCTGGTCGTCTCCCCGAGTT
>NW_006195244.1:0-1258 GCF_000334495.1 Tupaia belangeri chinensis | reverse complement strand
GCCAAACCCCAGTAATTCGGTTCTGCCTCTGCGTTCGGGTCCCCTGTAGGCAGCCTTCACTAGGCGTCATCCTTCCTGTCACTCGCTCGTCTCTGCGCACATACTTCTTTAACGAATGCTGTTCTTTGCACTGGAGAGGATGGCTCATTATTTCTGAGCTGACTATGTCCATGGCAGAATCTGATTTTGTTTTATAGAATATACATTTAAGACAAAAAGTAAATCATGCATCTAAAAAATGCAATTCTGCTCATTTAGGACCCCCGAACAAAGGCTCACTAATTAGTAAAAGTGAGTACAGTGGTTCCACGCCACAGAGAATATTCAAGCTTTGAAGATGGAAAGGTGTGCTCTTTGCATGTGAGTCCCAGGCTTTTACTGCACCCAAGGCCAGGCTGGAAAAGTGGGGAGCCATAGAGGCAGCGGCAGGAGGGGAGTCCTCATGTGTCTTAGGTCCATGGCTCCTGTTCTGAGCACCCCTGAGAGAGTTTGTCCAGAGTGAGTTTGTTGCTTTGTTCCCTCTTACACAAAATTAGAGAGTGGCCCCCTTTGACATAAAAATGCTTATTTTCTGATAAAGGACAGGAGGCACATTTAAAAAAAAATCAACCTTTCTAACTATTCCAATGTAGCTTTAATGTACATTCTAAAGGAAATTTATATTATCTTACAAATTAAAAGTTTTATTAGTTATTTTTATTTGAAATTGGGATTGCGAGATTTAAAATGAAACTTTTTGGGTAAATATCAGTGGGGGATTTCCATAAAGGGTACTGTATGTCTTTATTAGTGTGAGTTTGGGGGACTTGTAAACAGAGGGAAGAAAGTCATCTTACTATTAAACCAAAAGCAGTGAATGGGTTAACCTTTCAGGGACTGCAGGCCTACTGTGTCCCTAGCCTAGTCCTAGAGTGAGGGAAACTCGATCGGAGATGTCCCACCTCTGACCGGCCACCAGAAAACCCGGGGCAGCTGTGCACACCCATCTGTAGAAATGCTGTAATGGGTGCTGGGGTCCCCTCCATGCTCTGGCCTGTTTCCATGTGACCTGCTGCATCTCCCAGCAGTGGTGGGAGGGCTGCTACTGAGGTCTCTAGCTGCTGTGCTATTTCTTACATATATTTTGTTCCTTTTTTTTCATTGAAGAGTTGCAGAGTAGACAGTATTTAAAAATAATATTTTATTTAATTATTTACTTATTTTAGCTTGACCAGGGAGGGACAGAGTAAGAGAGAGTGAGAAAGCAAACTGCCAGGTC
>NW_006195243.1:0-1257 GCF_000334495.1 Tupaia belangeri chinensis | reverse complement strand
AGAGCATCTATTATTGATGACGCTGCTGAGTAGAGACAATACGTACTCAATACATTTACAACAATAGACCACACTTTTCTAAAAATGACTGCTGAGATTTCAAGACATAACCAAAGTGTTAGGTTAATTTACCAAATGTTGTTTTAACTCTTAAATGGCAATATTCACGCAAATGCAAAATTTGAGGCTGACGTTATTATTTGCAGTGTGTTCCTGTTTTAAATAAAAATGCTATCACATTTAGCAAGAACATCTCCAGACCTCTCCTGAGATCAGCTTTCGGTTATTCAGCAAGATATTTTACAACAGCTAAGATAATTGGCAAATAAAACTTCGTCAATGCATGTTGTTAACTTAAGCTTAGATTCTTCTAGTAACGGAAATGATAGTTTCAGATGTATTAGTTAGATTTTTCTGCTTACTCTACTCTCGTAAAATTCAGCTATTTTGAAGTGTTTATTTCATAATCTCTTTCTCATTTTGTCTGTCTTGTGGTCCTAAATTGAGTATATTATAAGACATTGTCGAAGCATGTCATCTAAGAGATGAATGTGAAATGCTTTTAAATATACTTGGTACTAAGTAAATAAGCAGAAAATTAGTGTGGCCTTCTTTCTTTAGCTTGGTAGAAATGTCTCATTGTATTATTAGCTAAATAACATGAAGCAATACATCATTTATTAAAGTTATTAATTATTAATATGTGAATTTAAAACAATAATCTCCAACTCTATAGCAGAGTATTTAAACTGCTTCTCAATAAGGGTACAGAGTAAATTAAATATGACAATTTCTTCTTAATAAGTTTTTGCAGAATGTCACATTTTTTATTTATATTTTTTAGTTACACTTGTATATCTAAGAAAATGTAAGCAAATAAAAATGAAATAAATATGTAATAAATATTTTGAGAAGTGGGGAAATAAGGACTTCAGGTATTCATGGAAATATCTGGTCAATATGTAGGATATTTCTCTACATGGCAGACTAAATATGTTTGCAGATGTAATACAATTAACCAAGATGCTTGAAAATTAGCTAACATTATTAAGAGTGATTTTTGAGAAATAAATAATTTTATAGAACACTTAGGCATTAATTCATGGATATTCTTTGCATATCTTCACCGTACTAAAACTGATTATAAGCAAAATTAATAATTAATAATTGTGAGGAATCAGTCAGTGGCATTTTTCACTTCGAAAATGGTATTCATTTTTTTTTTAAGAGGCAAAAATTCTCAACAAGATACTAGCA
>NW_006195242.1:0-1257 GCF_000334495.1 Tupaia belangeri chinensis | reverse complement strand
TTTTTTTTTTTAATATCTCTATGATTGCCTGTTAAGAAATCTCACTCGCCATTCAGGTGGGAACAGAACCATCGGATTTAGGAAACAAACGTTTCCCTTAGGTCTCCTTGTCCGAGTCCCTCGTTTAACAGATGAGGAAATGGAGGCACACAGAAATGAGATGGGTTGCCCCGAACCACAGCCAGTGCGATGTGAATGTTCAGACACTTACTGAGGTTCCCAGAATGTAGGGGTCCTCACCCTCCAGCTTGAATTGGTCAGAATTATTCTGCTTTGGGAAAATTGAATAAAGTTCTTAGAACTGAGTTTAAGGGCAGGAAGACTGTTTGGATAGATATTTACTGGGCACCAACCACCAGATATGCCAGGTGCCACCTGGGCACAGGGGTACCTACCTCAGTGAGTGTTCGGCTTGGGCAATGAGGGGTGGGGGCAGGGAGAGCTGGAGGTGGAACATTAGTAAGCAATTGCTGATGCCCAGCTCGGTGATTAAACATTGATGTTGGTGTTGTGTTATTTTGCAGGTAAAGATGAGCCCAGCAGCTACACATGTACAACTTGCAAACAGCCATTCACCAGTGCATGGTTTCTCTTGCAACACGCACAGAACACTCATGGATTAAGAATCTACTTAGAAAGCGAACACGGAAGTCCCCTGACCCCGCGGGTTGGTATCCCTTCAGGACTAGGTGCAGAATGTCCTTCCCAGCCACCTCTCCATGGGATTCATATTGCAGACAATAACCCCTTTAACCTGCTAAGAATACCAGGATCAGTATCGAGAGAGGCTTCCGGCCTGGCAGAAGGGCGCTTTCCACCCACTCCCCCCCTGTTTAGTCCACCACCAAGACATCACTTGGACCCCCACCGCATAGAGCGCCTGGGGGCGGAAGAGATGGCCCTGGCCACCCATCACCCGAGTGCCTTTGACAGGGTGCTGCGGTTGAATCCAATGGCTATGGAGCCTCCCGCCATGGATTTCTCTAGGAGACTTAGAGAGCTGGCAGGGAACACGTCTAGCCCACCGTTGTCCCCAGGCCGGCCCAGCCCTATGCAAAGGTTACTGCAACCATTCCAGCCAGGTAGCAAGCCGCCCTTCCTGGCGACGCCCCCCCTCCCTCCTCTGCAATCCGCCCCTCCTCCCTCCCAGCCCCCGGTCAAGTCCAAGTCATGCGAGTTCTGCGGCAAGACGTTCAAATTTCAGAGCAACCTGGTGGTGCACCGGCGCAGCCACACGGGCGAGAAGCCCTACAAGTG
>NW_006195241.1:0-1257 GCF_000334495.1 Tupaia belangeri chinensis | reverse complement strand
AAAAAAAGTCAAAATGTGCATCATTTGATTGTCCAATAGTGATGAACTCATTGTTGAACTTTTATTCTTCTTCCCTAATACACTGAGTGGCTCTGCGTGATGCATGCATGCATGTCCGCAGAGTTTGAGCTGGGAGTGGGAGTGTTAACAAGCCACATTGCTTGGACAAATATATATTGCTCTTCCTGCCATATGCTTCTTTCAGTTGTCTGTTGGTGACACTTCGATGTGCCTCACTAATATCTTCTCATTATAAACAAGCCCATCACAAAGAACTTGATAAAACCTCCCCTCTGTCAATACTTAAGGAAAAAAAGTCTGTGGCAGAAAAATACATCTGGAAGCTATTCTTTCTTTTAGGAATAAATCTCAGTTCTAGTAATGTGAAACGCTTTCTTTATCAAAAGGAAGTGCTAAGTATTATGTGCATTATTTTCCACATATAATGTAAAGTGTAGAATAGGGCTAAGAAACTAGGGGAACAAAAAAGGCTGCAGGCACGAAAAAACTACAGATTCCCTGGGTTTAGAGCATCTTCAGAGATTTTCACTTGTCCTTTAAGGGAATCCAAATTTACCTTAAAAATTAAGCTTCCTTCTGGCGCTCTGGTCTCTCTTCTTTTTTCCCCCTGTAGAAGTCTGGTTTAGCATGCAGATCATCAAATCACTAGCTCAGGTGGGAAAGTCAGCTAATTATTTTTAAGTGATGGGGGCTTTGAGGTGGCCTGAAACCTGCTGAAAGATAAGGGCTTAGCCAGGTCTTCTGAACCTAAACATCTAGCCTACAGCATAACAACTTAATATAAACCAGCATGAGAATATCAACCTTGTGTAAATTACTTCATGCAAATTTTTAGAGTTTTTTTAGGCTTTATACCCTATTCATAGGTTGGCAAATCTGCCTTAATAGGTCTTTTTTCTTTCTGTCTCTATCTGACTCCTGTCACTTAGGTCTTTGTACAAGTCCTGAAAACAAACAAATAAATAAAACCACCCAAATGGGGGGGGGAGTTTTAGCTAAAATCAGATACTTGTGCATGAAAGCAAGCACCACAGAGGAGACTTTAGTCCCCTGGGAGGCAGCAAAACAAAAATATGCCATTTCCTTTCCCTTTTTAGGATTTCAGATTTTAGTTCTAGCAACTCTCTCTAGAACTAAAACTTCAGGCTTTGTCATAAGCCACAATAGGACTTTAGTAATCGGGGATAAGAAAAGACAGAAGAAGGAAACGTTGATTACTCAAGGAGGTGGTAAGAG
>NW_006195240.1:0-1257 GCF_000334495.1 Tupaia belangeri chinensis | reverse complement strand
GGGGTTCCAGGAAGACCTCACTGCTTGGATTTTGATGCCCTGGTTTCTTGCAGGGTGAGGCCGCACAGATGAAGTCGGAGGCCTGGGCGGCAGGGTTGGAGTGTGACATGACAGGCACTAGGAGTTATCTCCCTGGGTCAGAAGGGGAGGAAGACAACCCAGAGGGCTGTCCAAGAGCTATGCAGGATGAAGAGACCCGGTAGATGTTCAGGAAGAAGCTGAGCAGTCACCCACCCAAGGAGAGGGACCCCGGAGGGTCCCCAGGAGGACAGGACATGGCGGGGCAGAAAACAGGCCCAGACACTGGCAAGGCCCCAAGCTGGCTGGGCTTGAACAGCAGTGGCCTGGAGAACCCTAACCAGCCCTCCCTGACTTAGGTCAGCCACTTCAAGCCCTGCACATACACTTGCGGGAAGCCAGAATTCCCGGGATCCAAACAAGGTGGCCCAGGCCTGAGCCCTGCCTGGGTGCTCAGAGGGATCTGCCGAGGGCTTCCCTCTCCCGAGAGGACCAGCTTCCCAGAGGCCATCTCTCCAAGGTCTATTTTAAAAGATGTCTGGTGCTCCTCATTTTGGAGGAAGTAAGTCAGAATCACCGCAGATGAGCCAGTGGAGGAAGGCGAGAGTACTGAATCTCTATTTTCCGTTCCTCAAAATCTGTCGGTTTCCTCCCAACCCTCCTAACCTTGGCTTGACCCAGGTCCCTGACCCTCAGGGGCAGGGTGGGGTGCAGAAGGGAAAGAACAGGCACATCCAGGGAAGAAGGCAGACCGTGTGGTGGTGGGCATGGAGGCAGAGTCTCCAGACTCCACGTGCCTTTCAGGGTGACCCAGGGCAAGGGGCCTGTGCTCCAGCAGTCCTGAGGGCACACATGTTTCCTTGCCGGGGTTGAGGGCCAAAGAGAGGGCAGAGGCTAGCACAGAGCTGCCAGAGGCAGCGGCACCCTCCTGGCCCACCCCACAGGGAGAAAGGAGCCTCTCTCCACCACAACCTCCTCCCATTAAGGTGGCTCTTGGCAGGGTCACCCGGCACAGGGACAGACACTGCAGGGGCAGCAGCCAGAACAAAAGCAGTAAAACTTGTTCGCCAACTCTGTCAACACAAGGCACACCACAGGATACGCAGGAGGTGTGCACAAGGCACTCACACATGACATGCACAGGCCCACGCCCTCTGCAGGAGATGGGTCCAGAAGCCTGTGTGGGCTGGATGGGGTCTGTGCAATGGGAGGGGCTCAGGGACACCCACCCCCTACCCC
>NW_006195239.1:0-1255 GCF_000334495.1 Tupaia belangeri chinensis | reverse complement strand
TTTCCCCTGGAGGGGTGATTTCTCATTTTTTCTCTTTGTCTCTCTCTGGCAACCACATGCTCACTGTGGCAAAAACCTAAAATATAATAATAAGAAAAGAAAAGAAAAAGAAAGAAACTTTCAAGAACTGGGTTAGGAAACTGTTGAATATATAAATGTATGTAAACCTATACCTGGATTTTTCTATTTGTAACAGAAAAGATAAATGCAGCATGCATCAACCAATTTTGTAACTCAAATTCAAAAGTCCTTTTATATGTTTGTGTTGCACTATTTTTTCTTCTCAAAGCATTACTATGTTTTATAAATATATATGTAATATTATGATACACACATACATAAATTATGATTACTACTTCCATCAAATGATTCAGTATTCTGTTATTAAGGCATGTATTTAAAAACAGTTAAATATAAACAATTAAACATTTTAAACACTGAAAACCTAGGGGCAATTATGAAAAAAAGTAGAACTCAAAAGGAAGAAATATAAATTATAAGCTAAGTGAATCCATAAATAGAGCAGAGTGTATTCATAATGTATACCCATTGTTGAAGAAAAAATAGATACGTGATCTTTTTTCCCCCATTCTAATAGACCTCCATTAGAAATCTCAAAATTCTTTTGTAGTCCGCTGAATGGTAAATGCTTTGTATAAGAGAATTCTTTTATTCAAAAAGTATGGCATTATTTGATATTTCTGAAATTTCCCTTATGCTTTTAGGCATATACCAGACATGCTAAAACACTTGAGTTTTAAAATAACTGGTATTACAAGGAATCGGCACAAATTGAGTATCTAAAATGCTTCATTATTATTTCTTTGCTGTGAACAGAATCAGCTTTATAAACTTGGAGCCAGGTTCTTTTGAGCAATTATTATGAATACACATGAATTGTGTACCGTTTCCACTTAGGCGGCAGATAGTCAATACCAGAACTGCAGTGTAACAACTTAATCAACATACCTTAAAGCTCTTCATTCTCTTGTGCCTGGATTTTCTGAGGCCAAAGTGATTTATATGCTTTACATCAAAATTAAAGGTACAAAAATGGAAAACTGTTTTTGATGTTTTCTTTTATTGTAAGCACAAAGCTCAATATTGGAATTCTCTGACAAACAGTGCATGTTCCAAACAGCCGTTTTAAAGCGAGGTGGGAGGAAAGAATGCATTTTCTTACCAAAATAGCAGTGAGGTATCATAGCTGATTTGGGGGAAATAAAGAAAGCAAAATTTCTAGCACACCAGGATT
>NW_006195238.1:0-1254 GCF_000334495.1 Tupaia belangeri chinensis | reverse complement strand
TGGAGTCTATTCCACAGGTGCAGAGTTACTGTTGGTCAAGACTCTGAAATAATTATTAACAGCTCTCTCTGCACTGATATCACCTGGACTTTATGTCAAGCCCTGTAGCAAGTGTAAGGAAACTCTTAGAGAATCTGAAAAAAAGGATATAAATATATCTCACTGAAATCAAGGCTAGGAGACTGAATGAAGAGGAGGATTCTTATAGAATGAGAGTCTCTATAAACTTCATACTGTGGGCCAAATTATTTCCTTGGATTTTACTCTTGAAACTGTTCTTTATGTCTCTTGTCTCCATTCTAGATCTGCAAGAAAGGAGCAAAACATGAATTTAAATGCTATAATCCAACCCACTGGATTTTAAGATGCCACATTTTCAGATGCTTTTGTAATCCTTGGCACTTAGAAGTGCTTAATAAAATGTTCATTAAGTGAAGAAAATAAAATAATTAAATCATTAAAAATTTAATATATCATTTTAAAATTCTGGAGAGATCAATGAAAATTTTTAAAAGAACATTAATTTTTTATGAAACTCAATCTACAATGCAGTATCTCAAAGAGTTATATACGTAGTAATGACTAAACAAGATAAATGAATTTAGCATGTAACTTCTTGGTTTCTCTCTGAAGCTTAGTATTCACAATATCAATTATTTTTAATACAATAATTCATATTGTGAATACTAATACAATATTAATGCTAATACAATAATCCTTAATACATATCAATAATTTTAAGTTCTCATAAATTTCTCTGATAAAAACAAATCTGCCCCAGCAATCTTCTACCAAGAGCCTTCTGGTTTATCTTTGTGGCCACACCACACAAACTCTTTTCTCTGGGAGTTTTCTAGTGTATTTACCTCTAAAAGAAAATCTTTACCATTATGATTGCTTCAGTTAACATTTACTTTGGATGAATCTCCAATTCCAACATCTTTCCAAAAAGACTCTGATTTTTTTCTGGCACATCTCCAAGGCTAAAATATCCTCCTGGTATTGAACACAATAGTTTTAGAAATAGGCATATTTCCTCACATATTGAAGATTCTTCCTGTGCTTCCTATTTGAGCTATTTATAGATATCAGAAGGCTATCATCAGACTTCACTTTTTACTCCTCCACATCTTTTACCTCAATAAGTCACTTCTAAAATCCCAGATATCTGTTTGCCAACATCTTAATCTTTTTAATAATTTCCCCTGATATTACTCTGCATCTACTCCACAGAGTGAATATGGTACCTCTTTC
>NW_006195237.1:0-1254 GCF_000334495.1 Tupaia belangeri chinensis | reverse complement strand
GTTTTGTTTTGTTTTGTTTTTATGGCTAAATTGATCCATTATTAAAATGAGGAGAATTCAGATGAATCCACTGCCACTTTAGGAATTTGCTAATCCATCTGGCTAGTTTGGGTTCACTTCCTACCTAAGAATGACCTGTTCATATAGAGGAAGAATTCTGGGTGTGGTGGTGCTTTCCTTGGAGAGTTTCCAAATACCCTCTATAGGCCACTTTTTCCTCTCCACATCACCCCTAAAGTTCCAAAGAAAAGCCACCTCCCAACTTAAATCTTTTGTAATGTTTTTTAAATATTTTATGATGGACTTTTTTACAACATGCAGAAATATACAAAGAATAGCCCGGTGAGCCTCCAAGTACCCATCACCCACTTCACCATTTATCAACATACTTACATACTGAGTTACAACTTACATTTCAGGAAGTGGGTTATGACATAACAGTTAGGTTGTTGTCTTAGTTTTACCCATATAGAATACTAAACCAAGAAATGACAACAGAAAGAGTATTCCAAAAATATCAATTTATTTTCTTATAAGATAATTTGTGGAATGATTTTAGAGGGAAAGTATAACTGTGGGGTTATGTTGCCAATAAAGATATATGTGACATATTTTCAGTAACATGTTGATATTTCAGGATATCATTTACAAAGTAAAAACTGCTTTCAATAATGAGTTTGATGTAACATATAAACAAAAAGAGTTTGAAATGGCACGCGTGAAGGAAAGAAACATTAGAATTGAAGAGATTATCTCAGATCTGGACTTAGAAGAAACAGTCTGGGAACCAGAATTTGAGGACTGTGAGAAGCCAGAGAGAACCCTTGTTGTGGAAAACCGGGAGGTATTGGCTAGCTATGTTGTCCATTCTCTTCTTTCTCAGGAGGTTTTCCTCAGCTCCTATGTATTCATCTACTTATTTACACTACTGGAAAATGACTATGTTAGGTAGCATTCTCAGTTACAAGTGGCAAAAAGAGATGATGTAGCTTCAGCAATAATGAGGATATCTTTTGTGAATCCCATCAAGTCCAGGAAAGATTTGGACACTGAGCCTAGAAGTCTTGCAGGGAGTCGGGAAGCCCTCTTTCTTCTTCTCTTCACTCATTTCTCTCTGCATATCAGCCCTTTCTAGCCATTTACACTTTGTATCTTCTCAACTCAAGAGAGCAGCTGGTTTAATTAGAATCTCTTACGACCAACCCCAGGTTTGCCTGGGAAGGGGTTTCATGGTCGCACTGATTCCAGTGCCAG
>NW_006195236.1:0-1254 GCF_000334495.1 Tupaia belangeri chinensis | reverse complement strand
CCTTCGTCCTCATCCTCGTCTTCCTCCTCTTCGCCATCGCGCAGAACCGCAGCCACCGGCGGCGGCAGCACCCCACTCCCCACGGCTCGCCGCTTGGACCTGGACGCCATGCTGCTGCCCACACCGCGCCTGCGCAACTTCCCCACGCCTGCCCTTCCCGACCAACCCAAACTAGCCGAGGGGGCGGGCGAGCGCGAAGAACCTCGGCGCTGAGTCGGCTTTAGCTCCGGTGCCCCTTCTGGAGCCCACGACCGTGATTTCTCAAAGTCAAATCTACCTGTGGGCCCTATATTGGCCTACTTTTCCTGCCTAAAATCTCCTACACTTCTTACACGGCTTTCCGGCCCCTTTGCGCAGTGGTTTGACCCACTCGGCCTCTTTCCTGCGTCTGCCAGCCTGGATGTCAGTGCGCATGCGTGAGCGCCAGCTGTGAGCCGGTGGTTCTGGATCCCCGGGGTAAGGTGCTGTGCGCACCTGGGGACCTTTGTTGGTCATGGCTGTACCCGTTCAGGCTACGTGGTAAGAGGATCTCCCGCCCAGTTTGTCACTACTCCTGCAGCCTCAGCACCCTCTCCTTGGGACTGGAAGATACCGCTCTCCGTCTGGGTGCCTGCTGTGCCGGGCGTCGTGCTGGGGGCACAATTCCATCTCTTAGCCTGTTCGGGCCTCACCAGTCCCGCGAGGTAGGTGTCGCCGCCCACGGTACCGGTGAACACAACGAGACCCGCGGACCTGCAGGCGCCCGCCGGCAGTCCCTATCTCTATGTGACAAAGTGGGGCCCCCTAGTAGGGGCCTTGGCTGGGATGACCTAGACTGGCTTCACTTGGAAGATCAGCAGATCCTTGCAGATACTCTCGCGCCAGTATCAGACCTCCGCACTCTGCGGGGGCTGCCTTACTCAGCTTGTCAAGTGTTTGTCGGTGATGGCAGGAGTCTGATCGTTTCCCTACTACCCTAGCTGACCCTCTTGAAGCTTGTTTCTGGACCTGGCGTTGCGACCTTAAATGCTCCAGGGCCAGTGAGGTTATCTAAATTAAAGACTGCAGCTGATTTTGAGACGATAAAGTGGAGAGTACTGTGGCAAACAGGAGCGTGTGCGTGTGTGTCCTCCTCAGCTACCACCAGTTGTGGCCAAGTGGAAATACTGGTCCATCGGGGTCAGATCATTCCATTTCAAAAGAAGCTGAAGTTTCAGAATCTTCAAGAAACATCTTGATTCCTAAAATCTGTGCCAAATAGAATGTATCTACTAG
>NW_006195235.1:0-1253 GCF_000334495.1 Tupaia belangeri chinensis | reverse complement strand
GAGTTCAGTGCCTCAACTACTGTGCCACTTCTGGTTTCTCATCAAAAACAAGAATGAAATGAAGTGTCAGACCAAAGATGAGTACATTTTAAAATCTTGAAAAGTTGGGGAAAATGTGGTCTTATCTGACCACATAATTATCAATAAAAAGTTCATCTAAATCTATAAAGAGAAAGGGCAAGGGTTCACCCAGCAATGGTAGATATCAAGAGATTTTGGTAGGGCTTGGGTGCAGACTAGGAGCTGAGTTCATTGAGAAAAGTAGTTTTTGAGGAGAATTTATAGAAAAAGAATTGAGAAAGTTTTGAGTTTATATTGGAATGAAGTTGATATTATTCTTTTAGGGCATCACAATGGTGATTATAATTTCCATCTTGTATGTTTATCCCAAACAAGGGAGAATCATAGTGCTGAGAAGGGCAGTCTTATGTGTGTGGTCTTTTGACCCCCTCCCCTTGGCCACAGAAGAATGGGCCTTCTTCCTGGGACACTTCATTACTAAGAGATAAAGAACCCACATAGCCTGTGATGAACTTGTCACCTTAGGCATGGATATCTTTCCCTGTTGGAAGCTCATGTGGGTGTCTTCATTCAGCTCAAGCATGTATTTCAATGGCCACCTGACTTGTCTCCAACTTCCAGTATTTCAGATTTCATGGGGAGGGAGAACAGTTCATAGCACTGCAGCAGAAGGTGGATTTGTGTAGGCAAGTTGCCCTGTGTGGGCTTCTAGCCCTGATGAACCATGGACGCTATTTGAAATTGATTTTGTTTTGCCTCTTTTCTACATACTCGAAACCTTGTTACTGTCAGTGCTTGACCTTGCTGTGCTTTCTTGGAATCTATAATTTCCCTATACCCAAGAAAGCAAAAGTAGAGTTCTTCCCTGGGATTGATAACTATACTTTTCTGCTAGACTGTTATATTTACTAATTTATTTTATTTTGTAAAAAGAAAAAATCATGATTAGGAATTTCATCAACATTTTAGAAATGAAGTGTTTTGAATTAAAGTGATAACTTCTCAAACTTCTCTAGAGAGGAAATGATAGAATTGACCTTTGAAACAGTGCTATCTAATCCCTAACCATCTACTGTACTACACTGTGGTACTTAATCATCAATAAAATATCAACCCAGGCATTCTTTTGTAATCAATTGAAAGTCTTCAAGCAATTGTAAGATATATAAACATTTTGTTAACATATAATGCTGATTTCCTAGGGACCAGCAGTTGGCATAATGACTACATTG
>NW_006195234.1:0-1253 GCF_000334495.1 Tupaia belangeri chinensis | reverse complement strand
CTCTGGCAATTAAAAAACAAACAAACAAAAACAACTAAGGGTTGTGCTCAGGCAGGTGGGCACCTGTCCTAAGAGTGTGTGGTGGGTTGCAGGAAAAGTAGTGACTTCAAGAACAATAGCAAAACTGAGTCGGACTTCACGTCCTGACATGCCTTGAGGTAACTACTCCTGCTGCTGCTCACAGGCCTCCTCCATAGCAGCTCTTGGCATGGTCACTAATGACTTTGCCACTAAATGCAATGGGAACTTTCAGCATGCATCCTTATCTGAACCCTCTGCAGCTGCTTTCATCTTTACAACAGTCTTCCTCTTGGAGTTCTCGCCCACCTTGGCTTTATTCATATATTGATTCAAGATGTTTTAAATACATTCATTCTTAATATCATTTTCATGTACACTTTATGAAGAGAGATCTCTAATCATCAGCATTAACATTATCATCATCACTATGGCTATTAATGTCTATTATTATTTTTGTTACTATTTTAATGGATTTTTACATTTTATTTTATTATCATTTATAGCTATTGATGTACTGATTACTAATTGTTATATTACTAACTTGCAATTACTAGATGTCACACTGTCAGCTTTAATACATTAATGACTAATGGGAGTTAGGGGTGAAGAGCAGGACTGGTACCATCTGTAATTCCCAAGAAGATGCTATCAAAGTAAACAGTTTTAAAAGGAGAAGTGGAACGGGCGATTATTCGACATGGAACTTAGTGCTTGTATATTTATTTTGCTTGAAAGATTTATCTAAGTTCTTTCTGAGCTCAGCTTTTTAAAATCTGCATTCTAAATTGAGTGCCATTACATCATATTTCAAACCTGACAGGGAAGTGCATACAGTTCAAATAACCCAGAGGTATCGCCAATTCCCCTACACTTACTTAAGCGCCGAATGCCTGCACCTGCAGCTCAGATATGCACAGCAGGACAGCTTTTTGCTTAATTTAGCATGAGACTGACAGCCAGAATCACCAAAAAATAAAAAGGATTTTTTACTAACAAACCTATAAATTATCCATAAGGAAAATAGGAGTCTAAAAGATAAAAAGAGTTGCATTTTGCTTTTTTCATTTTAATTAAATATAGTAGGAGGTGAAAACTGTAAGTTGAGAAAGTTTGAAGAGTATGGACTAATTGCTCTTTTGAAATGCCATTCATGTCAATAAGTAATTTTGATCTGTTACATGTGATGCACTTTTCTTGGATGTATACATTTATAAAATGTTGTTACAGGCCAG
>NW_006195233.1:0-1252 GCF_000334495.1 Tupaia belangeri chinensis | reverse complement strand
GCCTGCTTCGTGAAGGAGCCGGTGGGCATGTGCACGCCTTTGCTCGTACACTTGCCGATAATCCAGCTCTCGGCGCGGGCGCCGCCTACCTTGTGCCCCAACAGCTGCACAGGACGGCCTCAAGTAGGTGCTCGGTGAGAGGACGGCTGTGCAGGCCTGCCTCGCCCCAGCCCGTGTGCTCGAACCTCACCCCAGACCTACCGAATCTAAACTCTCATGCGGGACCCAGCAAGCCAGGCCTCCCAGGCAGGGCTGAGCCCGGGTTTGAGAGCGGGCAAGCTCAGGGAGCCAGCAGCTGCTCCCCCGGGGGGAATGGAGGTGTCTGGGGCTTTTCACACACAAGTGTCAGAACCGACGATTCCAGGACCTTTGCTCCGTGGGTCAGGCTGCGCCGCAGGTCTTCAGAACTCGCCCAGGCTGAGAATGAGCAGTTCAGAACCTGCTGCCTCAGTGACCCCAAATGCCACCAACAACGCGCCTCCCACCCTGCGCTGTGTTTCCTTGCTCTGGAGCCACCCCTTCAGCAGAGAGTGAAGTAATTCTCACCAATCTTTCTATTCCGATGCCGGGAGGAAGTTTGGAGAGGATGATGCGCATTAGGCAGTTTCATGCAGGAATAATTTGATGGTTCTCCTAATATTCAGGAACATCATGCAGGCTTTTCTGTTTTGTTGCTGTTCTTATTTTAGGCGCATAGGGCTATGCTTACAAGAGCTGTAATCCATTCTAGGTCATACACCAAAAGTTAACAAATAAATCTGACTTTCCCTGGTAGATGAGGAAATCAGCAGAAATGGGAGAGAGAAGGTGCCAGAAGCTGAAATTCTATCTATGGGCCCAGGGGAGGCTGGGGAGGTTGCCAGAGTCCCAGAAAGAAGGGTCTGGTAGCCCAGTAATAAATTACTCTGACAGTGGCTTCATTACCATAGGCTTTGCCCACTTTGAGCGTTAACCAGGGTAAATGCAGCAACTTCCAAGTTCTCCTCTCCCACCTGGATAAGCAAACAAAGAAAAAAAATGCACTCATCTTTTGAAAATAAGGAGATAGGAAAAACTGATTAAAATAAGTTTTCTTTTCTGTGTCTGAATTAGCAATAAGGCAAAGCCCTTAACTAGGGAAAATCACTATTATTTTTAAAGTTTATTTAGTTTTTCCATGACTGAGAGATGCCCACAAAGGTAGAGTAACAGATCCCAATAGGGTCTTGATGCGGCTCTTCACCCCAGCCTCAGCCAGTCCGGATCATGGGCA
>NW_006195232.1:0-1252 GCF_000334495.1 Tupaia belangeri chinensis | reverse complement strand
GCAGCACGTGCTCCCCTGCTCACTGTGAATCTTCTCCTCCACGTCCCTCCGCATAGGCAGTTGCCCTGTGCGCCCACCGAGCTGACTCTGGGGAGGTGACATGCAGGCTCCTGACTGCCGCCTGGTGGGCCACCTAAAGGTCACCCTGTGGGCTGGCGTCTAGGCCTCCCTCCTGTGGTTAGTTCCTGTGCAGACCTACTGTCCTGCTGCTTCTCAGCTCCAGAGAGAGCTGACGGGGGCTGGGATCCTGCGTCTCCCGGGACTCAGCATGGTGGGAAAGCCCAGGGTACACATCCTCAGGCATAGAGTGGAGCGTACATGCTGGGTGTTGGAGAGCCTGAGGGGAGCAGAGACCCTACAGGATCGACAAGAGCACTCCCAGCAGCTGTTTTCTGACTTCAGAACCCAAGGGAAGGATCTATGGGGACCTGGGTATCCCCGTTTAGTGCTTCTGCTGTTTGTCGTTGCCTTGCTCCTTCAGTGTGTATGTAGGAGGGTATCTTGCATCGGGGGTGCTTATGGGTAACCGGTAGTCCAGGGGTTTGTGACCATTATAGCAGATACAGTGACTGTGGGGGGTAATGCATTTGTCAGTTTGATAGATTGAACTTCATTTCACTGTACTTGAAAACACAGCATTGTGTGAGAAACACAGAGGCTGTCATATATCCAGGTGGAAATCCATACATCTGAATAAAAATGTTGATGGCAGTTCTACAGCACCCACTTGTCCTCTAGCTGTCTAGAGTTTGGAACGAGAGCCCCAGGAAGTGTGATAGCCTGCTATGTCTCATTCGTGTCTTTTCCCTTGAAGGAGGTCACTTACAAGACCTAGCATTGAACTGTACTGCCCTGTCCTCATTTTTGTGTCTTTAAAACATGGTTGTAACTTGATGTCTTGCATTCTATCCAATATCTGTGTTCTTCCAATAAAATATATTATGGAGCAGATCCGTGTGGTGGATTGTTATTACTCCCAAGGATGCCCGTGTGGTGGAGGAAGCCGTGGCTCCGCCATGAGTGTCCCTGCATGACCAGTTCAGAGCGCTGAGCCCTCCCTGTCATCTGGTGCACTGAGGACTGGGGCTCGGGGGCAGGGGCAGAGACCAGCTGGAAGTTCTCCCCTTCATTTAGTCAAGTGCTCTCCCACAGGAAGCAGGTAATCTACTACTTCCCAGAGGGAAGCAATGCTTCTGGTTCCCTCATGAAGGCCATAATGTGTACTTGGGGATTGTGGGAGTGGTGGGGATAT
>NW_006195231.1:0-1251 GCF_000334495.1 Tupaia belangeri chinensis | reverse complement strand
CCCCCGCCCTTACCCACAGAGAGGGGCGGCCCATGCAGTTCACAGCTAAACTTAGCCTGGCAAAGGGCCAGGGTCACAGGGCAGCAGGGACTGGGGCAGAGGGCTGCAGGTGGTTGGCCAGGACCAGTGGATTACTCAGATCCTTACTCCAAGGCTGGGCAGACCCTGGGGGAGAAATCTAAGATGGTTCCTTTGCTTCCCTGGGGTCCCTCACTCCTGTGTCCCCCAGGGCCAGAGTGCTCCCCAGCACAGCTTAATGGGATGGACCCCACTGCGAACTGTCTGAGAGCTCATCTTGGGGAGATGTTGGAGTGCAACTCTCTGCTCCACATTCACTCCCTTCCCTCCTTCCAAAGAGAATTCTTGCAACAAACCAGGAACAGTCTGTCAGCCCCACTGCTGGTTTATCACAGAACCCTTCCACCCCGGCACCCACCTCCTCCCAACAGGGCTGGCTGACTGTGGCCCGGGCAGCAGGGGCACCCAGCACCCATTTCTCAGCCATCGTTTTCCCTCTGGGGTGGTTCTCGAAGCAATCGGCAGTAACACCACCACCTGGGAACTTGTTAGAAATGCCAAATTTCAGGTGCAGCCCCAGACCTGCTCATAGGAATTTCCAGGGGTGGGGCCCAGCACCTGTGTCTTCACAACCTCCAGAAGTTTCTGCCGAGGTGTGAGAATCATCTTCCAAAGTCAGGCGACCTGGATGGAGGAGGGTGGGGCTCCTGTAGTGTCACATCAGCATAGATCCTGGAGTTTGCCAAGGGCATGCCCGTGCTCGACCTCTCAGATGCAATTAGCCCTGCTAATTACTACAGAAAAGCAGCCCCGGCCCTGGCGCCATCACTGTAGGTTTCCCTTATGAAATGGAATAAAGGAGAGACTCAGGGTGCTCTTAGCCAAGGCTGGAGGGGCTTCCTTGGGTCCCTGTCCCATAGTCCAAGGAAGAAGGAGCCAAGGGAGACCAGAGTTGTCCTAAGTTGAGGCTGAAATCCTGGTGGAGTTTTGCAGTCCCAGCTAATGAGGTGCACAGTGGTTTGAGAAACATAAAACCACAGATTCAAGAAAGTCAGAATTTAGAGTTGCACTAATCTAAGATTCACTTCATAGATGAGGAGACAGAGGTCTAAAGAGGAGACATGCTTGACTGGGCGTGGGGTGGAGGTGGCTGTGGCAGGCTAGACATCATCCCACGGGCCTCCCAGGAGTATCTGGGGGGATTCTTGCACAGAAGAGTAGTGAAAGGAAATG
>NW_006195230.1:0-1251 GCF_000334495.1 Tupaia belangeri chinensis | reverse complement strand
ATGACTTTTAAGTCCCAGTCCCCTCTGGGTCTGGGACTTGATCCATGGCCTACTATGTGGGACTCCAGCCACGTAACTATTAAACCATCTACTGGTCCCATATTTAGGATTTCTT
Organism: Tupaia belangeri chinensis; assembly: GCF_000334495.1. Lineage (NCBI taxonomy): Eukaryota > Metazoa > Chordata > Mammalia > Scandentia > Tupaiidae > Tupaia > Tupaia belangeri. The sequence continues at coordinate 1,136 of NW_006195230.1, read as the reverse complement.
GCCAATACTATCTCTAAATTTCTCTGAGATGTATTATTCATTAACATATAAATCTAGAAATATTCACGGAAAGCCTATTGTGGGAGATGCTGAGTTAAAAGAGAGAATCTTTGCAGTGTCTCTTAGAGTCCTAAATTTGGGGAATATTTAAATACAAGATGGTTTCGGCCTTCTTCTTTGAGTTATCTTAAAACTATTCATTTACATTCCCATTCATGTCATCACTGCTTCCTGAAATGAAGACAAATATTGCATCATCTTTCCTTTTTTATAGCTATAATTGATAAATTACATTGTTTAAGTGATCTATATAACATCAGGTTATTAGAAAGGGTTCATAACACCAAACACTTAAGCTTGTCCTTTCTCCTACCAGAAGCATAAAATTTATCACTGTTGTTGAGGGAATAACTTGAGAGACATTGAAATGTCATCTTGTCCTCAGATATTTATTACATCACTCATTTTTTTCCTTTTAAACACTTTTTTAAAAAATTTTATTGTGTATTTGAGGTCTACAAATGACATTATGAAATACATAAAGATACAGAGATGCATATAGCTACATAAAGGTAGTACAGTGCTTTCTATATCAAAGCAGATTACACATTGATCATCTCACATTGTTACCTGTGTATGTGTATAATAATAGCAGCTAAAATCTATTTAACAAAAATCTCTTATTTCTTAATCTATGACCTCTTATAAGCAGTGCAACTTTCTTTATGAATCTTTTATATATTTTTTAATATCTAATTTGCTTAAATCTTTATTATTTATCTCTACTAATTTTATGTTTGATTTGCACTTGCTTTTCCAGCTCCCTAAGGTGCATTGTTAGGTTTTGTGACATCTTCTTACTTATTATTTTTTTTTAATCTAGACTCCTCTTAGCACTGTTGTTGCTATACTCCATAGGTCTTTGTGTATTGTGTTTTCATTTTCATTTGTTACCAGGGGGGGGAAAAATATTTTTTTCAGAAGGCAAGTCTAATTACTGAGAGAGAAAGTGAGGAGAAGTGAGAAAGCATTTCCCATCAAGAATGGTCACACTGCTATTTCTCCTCTTCCATTTCTCTCTCCACTGGGGATTTGGGGCACTCAAGCACACATACCTGATGTGTTTTTCAAGCTGC
>NW_006195229.1:0-1251 GCF_000334495.1 Tupaia belangeri chinensis | reverse complement strand
GTCAACCAGCAGAGCTTCCAGGACATCAAGCCCATGCGGGACCAGATCATCCGCGTGAAGCGGTACGAGCGCGTGCCCATGATCCTGGTGGGCAACAAGGTGGACCTGGAGGGCGAGCGCGAGGTTTCCTATGGCGAGGGCAAGGCCCTTGCCGAGGAGTGGAGCTGCCCCTTCATGGAGACGTCGGCCAAAAACAAAGCCTCGGTGGACGAGCTGTTCGCCGAGATCGTGCGACAGATGAACTACGCGGCTCAGCCCAACGGCGACGAGGGCTGCTGCTCGGCCTGTGTGATCCTCTGAGGCGCCCGCTGTGGTTGCGCGCCGGCCGCGCTCTGCGCACAAAAGCCAAACGCACCCAACTCTAAATGTGATTTCTCTTTTTGCTTTGAGATTGGAGACGACTTTGCATTGGCCGGGATGTCCAGGGAGCCTGGCAGATCTCCCAGGCGGACGGCATCCCCTGCCTCCCCTCCATGTCCGAGGAGGTGTCCGGTCCTGACCATCAGAGACCTGGTGGGAATGTGGTTGGCTCTTTGCAGCATGTACGTTTCCCGTTGATTTTGGTTAACGCATATTTCCCCGTTTAAATAGCCACTAGGACGCTGTACTGGCAGCTTGACACCCGGCAAGCAAAAGTTTCAGCCTGGAAAAAAAATGGGGCTGGCGTGGGGTGGGGTGGAGGAAGTGGAGAGGAAGAAGATGGAAGGGGGTTTCTTTCTCTCTCTTTCTCTCTGTCAACAACTGTTTTCTAGTTCCAAGTTTTAAAAACGTGGAAGGAAGTCGAAGAGAACCATATGAAGGAGCAGGAGAAGAGGAAGAAACTTCTGTTTTTTCCTTGTTTTCCAGGAGTTGCTGGAAATTAAGATCGGGTTCCTTTTCTGCCAGCTTGGAGGGGCAACCCCGTGACTGATTGCGATTCTGAGGATGTCTATGCAAAGTTGGATTCTTGTTACAGTGTATCCAATCTGAAGTATTGCACATCTGAACTGGGACTGTTAACACTGAGGCCAACACAGTGTGGGGTGCCAGAAAGTGTCTGCTGATATTTGTGGAAAAAAAAATCTATTTTGTTTACCTACTGTATCAAATGGGGAGTCTGGGGGAGAGTGGTAGTATTTTTTTTTTTAAATCAGCTGTGAAAAAAAATGTTACAGATCTGCACATTTTTGTGTGTACTATTGTGAGTGTGAGCGTGTGTGTTTTTTAAGTTTAGTTTTTTGTTGTTTTTTTCTTTTTTCATTTTTTTTTTTT
>NW_006195228.1:0-1250 GCF_000334495.1 Tupaia belangeri chinensis | reverse complement strand
TTTATTTATTTATTTATTTATTTCATTTAAAGACTAAGAATTTGAGGATTTGTGAGGTTTGTTAATTTTCCTAAAGTCATCCTCACATGGTTCTTGTAGAGTTGAGATTCTAATCTTTATCTCTTTGATTCTTTTGGGGTAGAATTTCCTTTCTAGTGGTTAATTGGCACAATATGAGGATATCTACTGGGATTATATTCCTGGTTTGTCGATACCTCTCATTCAAGAATTTGTCAGTTAATTTGGCAACAGGACTTCTACATCTTCTCTTTTTCTTTTACAAGTTAACTGCTTACAGGAAGCAAGCACTTTGGCCTTCACTGTCACCCACATGCATGCTTCCACAAAGTCAGTGCCTAGAACAGAGTCTGGTATTGATAGGTAAATTTGCTATATTCTGGGGTTCAGTTTCAAGAATCTTATGGCTGCTAGAATCTAAGTCAATACCAGTGATATAGATATTAAAAGTGATATTTGATTATTAATTTATCTATACTTTTGCTGCTTTGCTTGGTTCACAAGTAATTTCTGGAAAAAAGGGACTTATGTATTGACTCCAAATCATGTTCCTTTCCCTAGATAAATGCTAAGAAGAAAATTAAACATGAAATGAACAGCGGGTAAAAAGAAGATAGTAAATAGCAGACATGAAGTGGAAAAGAGAAAGAAAAAATAAAACAACTCAGTAACCGGCAAAAATTCAGAGGAGATATAATCAAGTCCATATATCACAATCCCAGAGTGCACAGTGCAATAATTAATGTCCATGATGACAGTCCTTGATTTATCAAAAAAATTAAATTATGTTTAGCAGACTTCTTTTTCTTCACCTAAGCTAGAAAAGAATATGTAATTCACTTTAGAAAGATTGATTCTTTTGATAAAGAAAACATCATTTTACTTCTATTTGCTGGACTTTGTAAGGAATACCATTGTAAAAATACTTAAGTATAGAAAAAGAGGAGGGAATTGTTGAGGATGACTTCTTAAGAATACAATATCTTTAAAATGAAAGATTCTACCACTGTATCTTCATTTTTCTACTCTACTTCAATTTGCCTAATTAGGATTAATTTTTAAATTTTTATCTTAATTGATAAATCAGCCCTAAGTGCCTGTATTTAGCATGATGAATCAAGTTATGTTTGATTTATATGCAAAAGATGTAAAGCATCTATTTTGATTTAAATTAAGCTAAATTTTAGGGTTCAAGCTCATCAAAGTTAAATTATAATTAAATAATTTCACAA
>NW_006195227.1:0-1250 GCF_000334495.1 Tupaia belangeri chinensis | reverse complement strand
GGGCATGCTATTTCCCAAAGTCAAACCAGTACTTCCAATTTCCTTCCAGAAACCCTTCCTTGATCCCAAGTCAGACATTCTCATAGTAGTCTAGGTCGTTCCTAGCTAGTATGTACACTTGGGAAGGCTGTGGCCCTCTTTCTACTGGAAGTACAAACTTTAGTTTTGAGGGTAGGTCACATAGGCTGCTGTCCACAGCTAATGAGCCACCAGACCGCTATGATTATTTTTGCTATCAACTTAGGGGTTCTTTTTCTTAGAAACTGTACTCAAATAAAAAGCAACCATCGGCTTAATAAAGAGCTTTCGGCAATGACACAGAAGACAATCACATATCCTAAAGAAAATAAATATCAAAAATAAAATCGCTTTTTATTTTTACTAGTTAACCCTGTGGTGAACGTTTAATGACTGATTTGGGAGAAAAGAGCTGGGCTTACGATTCTTCATGCCTTTTCCCAGAGTGGACGTACTCTTTCCAAAGCACAAAGAAGGAAGCAGAATCATAAGATCAAGGTAAACATTGTCAAAGACGTTTCTTCTTATTAAAAGACATAGTTTGCAGAAAGATGAAAACACGCACTTGTGGGAAAGGAGAAGGCATTGGAACTCTGAGAGCCCATACAGGTTTTTGAAAAAGAAGCTGAATGTGAACTCACAGATAATTACTCTCCAGTGGATTATGGAAAGGAACTCAGAGATGCTTGGAGCCCTTAAGCTATGAGGCCAGTTTCACGGAAGAAGTGTACCTTCCACTTTGGAGACAGAACACTGCTTCTGTGACCCACTGTGGAATTTATGATTTTCATACACCCCCAAGGCCCACAACAGATGATTACTGAGTTGAAGTGGAACATCTACTGACCCTAATGATGTCACCAAGGTCAGCTTGGGAGCTGACATTCCAGACCCTGGGTGGAGATGAGTGCCCTTGGTTGGTGCTCATCCCCTTCCAAGTCTTATCCCTGGACTAAAACTGCTAGTTCCCAGATAGTCATCAGGAAACCAGGAGAAATGAGTTCCATCTCTAAGGTATTTTGGTTACCTCATCAGTGCGTTTGGGAGGAAAGGGCAGTGGGAATGATGAGGCCAGGGCAAGGTCTTTTCCATTATAAGGGAGGGCTGGTTTAGGACACGGCAAGGAGCGAGCACACTCTCACGGGAGTGAGCGCAGAGACGGGAGTTGCTGCTGCCTCTGTGAACACCAAGGAGAAAGGTGAGCTTGTGGATGGACCGGACATAGGGGCATG
>NW_006195226.1:0-1249 GCF_000334495.1 Tupaia belangeri chinensis | reverse complement strand
GTCCAAGACTTGAACCACGGTTGGCCATGTGTCATCCAGTAAATGCCACGAAACCTGCTGGGCCCAGAATCCGTGTTCCTAAAAGAAGCAAATTCATGCACTTCAGCTGATGGTATGTAGCTGGTCTGAGAGCAGTCCTGGCAGGAGCAGAGAGTGAGCCTGAACTTCAGGAAGAAACACCAATTCCTGGCATTGAACTCTGGGGGCTGGACTGCCCCTTCATCTCCCCAACTCCAAACCTTCCAGAAGTTACGCTCCTCCCTCCAAGCTGTCCCTGACTGGGGAGGAGGACAGCGTGGATCACAGAAGAGCTCTGGCAGGAGGTTCCCGCCACATACCCAGAGACAGGATGGTGACGTAGGCTGGCCGGTCGGAGCGCAGCAGCGAGTGCTCCCGGGCCTTGTTGAGCGAGGTCTCCTTGTCGAACACTCCCTTCACCGGTCCCACCACAGACTCAAAGCCATGCATGCGGAAGGTGAAGGCCTTATGGGGCTGGCTGTACCTGTGCCGCTCCTGCCGGGGACAAGGAGGGGCCTGAGCAAGAACAAGCGGCTTTGCCCCAGAGCTCTCTTACAGCAAGGATCCACGTGGAGGGTGTGACACATGGGACAGAGGCAACCACGGCGGGACAGGCTGGGCCTCGGGGCCGGGCCAGAGCAATGGGGCGAGCAGACACAGGTTCATCCCCTCGGGAGAAGAGCCCCTCAGAGCTGGCCTCCTGTGCTTCCCTCACCCTCTATCCCCGCAGCAGCCAGGGTCTTCTTGCAGGCATGCACACTCTGGCCAAGTCCGGCTCAGAGCTGCCCCTGCTCAGCCGCACAGGGCTGTGTGGCCTCTGGGCCCTCTCACCTGCTCCTGGAAAACGCGCTTCTCCTCGCCGGTGCTGGGTCGCACCACGTAGTCAGTCCTTCTGGAACACACAGAGTCCTATTAGCTCCAAGGACTAGCATGTGGGTCACAGACCCCACCTCCTCTGCAGCACCCAGACCATGCCCTCGGCAACCTGAGGAGAGCCCCTCTCTATGTCGATTCTCACAGAGGTGGGGCCTCCACAGTTCAGCCCCTCCCAGGGAACTCCAGTTGGTATTTCCAAATCACTCGATTCTTAGGAACCCAGAAAGGTGCTGGCACTGAGAGGCTGACGCTGACCCGCGTTCTCGGAGCCGCTGCTGAGCAAGCCCAGCCTAACGGCAACACAGTCGACCTTCAAGGAGCGAAGGACTGAGGGTGCGTCAGACGACAAGGGTGT
>NW_006195225.1:0-1248 GCF_000334495.1 Tupaia belangeri chinensis | reverse complement strand
GTGCATGTTACTTTACGTGGCACGAGGGACTCTGCGAGTGGATGTGGCCGAGGAAGTTGAAATAGGAGGAGTACCCTAAATTGTCCAGGTGAGTTCAGTCTAATCACAGGAACCCTTAAAATAAGGTCATGTTTTCAGCTGAAGTTAGGGAGATGCTGTTGGAGAAAGGTAAGAGCAGTTCAAGGGCAGGGTCTCAGTCTGCCACGGCTGGCTGTGGAGACGGAGGAGGTGGCTAGCTGAGCCACGGACGTGGCCTCTGAAGCCGTGCTGGGAGTAGACCTCAGGACCAGAGACAGGGGGGCCAGTCGCACGCAGGAAGGAACCAGATTCTGCCAGCCTGAGTGAGTGAGGGAGTGGGGATCCCTAGAACCCCCGGAAAGGAACGACCCGTGCTGGCCCTGACGTGGCCTATGGGGTCTACACAGAGAACGAGCCACGTCTGCCGGCTCCTGCCCTGTGGAAACTGAGCTAATGAACCGTGCGTTTGAGAGCACCGAGTCTGCAGTGATTTCTTACAGCGGTGAGGCCAAACTAACACCGGCTCTGAGGATGCCTCTGGACACCACCGCCCTCTCCATGGAGAAAGGTGTGTTTTTGCCAAGAAAATCAGATCCCCAGCACCGGGTAATTCATTTAGCAATCTCGCTAATGACGGGATTTCCTAAAAGAAACCTGTCATGTTAGTTACTGTCTAATTATTTCAAACAGGATGTAATCATGAGCACTATTTCTAGGACATGCAATACAATTAAAGTTACGAAGTCGCTTGGATTATGTGAGCAAAGCAAGTGGATGATAAATACCATCTTGCTGAACCAAGATTCTCACTTAGACTAATAGTGGATTCATCTGTATGTAACTCACATCGTCCAATGACGACTTCTATTTGACATCCCGTCTGCTTTCAGGGGAAAAGTCCTACTTCCCCGACCGTAAAAACCGCCGGTACTACGCCGCTGAAGGCCGCTCACTCGAGCCCCGCGTTCTGATTGTGTCTGACGGCGCGTGCGGCTCTCCATTGAGTGTTGAGTCCACTTGTTTGCTTTAATATTATTTCAAGATGATGTCCAAAAAGGAGAGCAATTTTGCTCAGCAGAGGAAATGAAGGGTTTTTGTTTATTCCTTCCTTCAAGACACTTTGTGAGAAGAGCTGTCAGTCTCTCATCTCCATCAGACTTCTTGGGTTTTTTGTTGCTTTTTATTTTTGCTATACAATTTATTTATTTTATATTCATTCCCTGAGCATCA
>NW_006195224.1:0-1248 GCF_000334495.1 Tupaia belangeri chinensis | reverse complement strand
GAGTGCTCTGTCCACAAGCTCCTGTGGATGTCAACTTACACCATCATCAGGACAATTGTCTCAGCTTTAACTGCTCATTTCACAGCAGACTCTGACATGAGTGGTTTGTTGCCTCTGATGCGCTGACAAATAAGGTGAAGCAGGGTTTAAATAAATTCCATTTCTGTTGTCTTTGGAACACTGATTTCAAATAAAGCTGTAAAGGAACTCTGGGGGTGGGGGCAGAAGATAAAATATAAAAATATTTTAATCCAAGTGTGAGACTACCCAGGAGCCCCAGCTCTAGCTGAGCCAGCCCAGCAGGCAGCAAATGGAGCAGAGATGAGGTGCTGAGTTCTGTCCAAATTCCTGACCCACGGGACGTGAACAGTAAAAGGGGTGCAGCTTTGAGCCCATCATTTTGGGGGCAGTTTGTTCAACAGCAGTAGATAACTGGTACAGAAGCAAATAAATGCTGCATTTCATATATTTTATTTGATTGTGGAAGTTTTCTCCATGGAACTACTCTACTTAGACACTAGGAATGTTGTCTATGCAGTTAACATGGTGAGCACGTTTAAGCCACAGTGAGACAACTTTTGAAAATGTGATTGCTATGGCCTTGGAAATCTCATCTTTAAAAGATCCAAGTTAGTCATTCATTATGTGCCATTAATTTCAAACACTTCACTTTTCTTAATTACTGCTTTGTGTAACGGATCCTTGTGTGCCGTGGCAAATTGTGTTTTCTAAGAGTAGCCACAGCAATACCACAATTCCACATAGTTTCTCTACAATGAGGCCTTGACGCTCCTCCTGTAAGTGCAGAGATCTGTGTCTCTTCTCTGAGAACCAGAGTAAATCTTTGTGACTTCTTTAGCAACAAGTTCTGTGAAGCTAACCCTATGTGACCTCAGAAGCTAAATTATGAAAATGTCCAGCATTTCTGCCTTGCTATCTTGGGGAATGTGCTCTTGGAGACCAGCTGCCAGATTGTGAGGAGACCCAACTAGTCCATGTGAAGAGATTATGTAGAAGATCCATATGTAGGCACACTGGCTGACAGCCAAACTCAAGGTCTGACCAAGGGCTAGCACCAACTAGCAATCAGGAGAAGATACCTCCTGATTAGTCCAGCAGGTCATCAATTAAATATTCCAGCTGATGATCCAGCTACAGCTACAATCCCGTCCAACAGCCAGCATCACCCATCACTCATGCAAGTGAAGACACAGATGCAGACAAATGGGATTACATCAAACTAAAAAG
>NW_006195223.1:0-1248 GCF_000334495.1 Tupaia belangeri chinensis | reverse complement strand
ACATTAATATGTTGCATTAAAGATAAAATGCGAACCTTGGCTTACTGAATACGGAACAGTGAATGGTCTCCCTTCCCAGGGGCCCTCTGTTGCATGCTGTCTGCAATGCAGAATGACTGGGGCATTTGTGGGGCCAGGGCTGCAGCCCCAGGGGGACAGGGGCAGGGCGAGGGGAGTAGCCCGGTCATGTGTGGGCTTCTTGGCAGGTTGATTTCCACAGGCTTTGACACCTTTAAAAATTGTATGAAATCCAAGAACTGGTTTCCCAACTCTTTTACCCAAAATAAGGGAAACTGAAGTCATAACATGAAAAATGACTATAATCGTTCAACCGTACAAACTTAATTCACACAGAAATTCACAAAGTGGTTTCCCTTTGCCTTGAAGGGTGTGTAAACTTAGCTCTGTACATGCACAGATGGCAGAAGCCCTGAGGCAGGTGACAGCACCAAGGGGCCCAGGGTTCTAGACCATACCCACGCCCACTCCTGTGGCACACACACCTGCCAAAATGCAGCAAAGACACATGCCGTATTCGGGGTCAGGGTGCTTCCATCGACATCTCTACCACGGAGCTTAGACTGAACTGGAGGACCCGTGTGGGTAGAGCGTTTCTCATTCTGCTCTGCAGTCCCTGGCCTAGTACTGTACCTCATACCAAGCAGGTCTTCGTGTCTGTTCAATTAATGAGTAGAACGCGGGTACTCACATTTCCTCTGGAAGATCAGAAAACTTTGAGCACCCTGTGGAATTTTCCCCAAGAAAGTGCTCTTAACACATAAATATTTCCTTCTGATGTCTTGAGGCTAAGTTGAGCAATGCAGACCCCTCACAGGGTTAGACTATGTTGGAACATATCTTTTGGGTTCTGAACTCGTTTACTGACAGTTGAACTTGACACTGAGAAGAATATGAATGTTTTGCTTTATAGGCCATTGTTGGCAGGAAAAGTAAAATTCTGCAGTTTTCTGACAGATGGTACTAGACAAATCGGGTCAAAGGTGCTTATTCTACTCCATTTCTATAAGTTCCTGAAATTACTTTTCATTCTAAAAGGGCTTTGACAGCAACAACTGTACCTTATAATTGCACAGAATTTACATATCTGCATGCATTAGTTTATACAATTCTGCCAGTCGTTTGGTGTATGCGGGGGGATGCATGAGAAAAGGTTGTTATCTAATGCTTCATAGAAAAGGGCAATGACTTTTATTTTGTTTTATTTTATTTTTAGAGAGAGATTTTTGC
>NW_006195222.1:0-1247 GCF_000334495.1 Tupaia belangeri chinensis | reverse complement strand
CCTTTTTTATGGCTAAATACTATTTCAGTGTGTGTGTGTATATCATATTTTGTTTATCTACTTTATCCATTTACTCTTTGATGGACACTCACATTGAATTCACATCCTGAATGTTATAAATAATGCAGCAAAAAACATGGACATGTAGATATCTATTTGACATACTGATTTTTTTTCTGTTGAATAAATACCCAGCAGAAGAATTGCTGAACCATGTGATAGGCCTATTTTTAACATTTTGAGGAAACTTTATACTATTTTTCATAATGGCTGTATGTTTTCATTCCCACCAACAATTTGTAAGAAAGGATTCCCCTTTTTCTATATTCTTACCAATGTATGTTATCTTTGGGATTTTGACAATATCTAATGAGATAATATCTCGTTTTGGTTTTGATTTACACTTGCCTGCTTATTAAGGACATTGAGTATACTACATTTTGCCTCATGTCTAAAGTCAACATTTCACTAATCCTAAATGGCTACTCATTTCCATCCCTATAATATTTCTTTTTTTTAAGCATCTTTTTTGTCCTGTTACCTATAAAAAGTCATAATAGACCAACCTTCACTTCTCAATATATAAGTAAAATAGGTTTTTAAATAATATAACCAAAAAACTTACCCTCTCTGTTAAAAAATACCCAAAGAATAAGTTTTAAGTTTTCTCCTTTGTGGAATTACTTTTTGGATTTGTGGAAGAACATCAACAAAGGGAGCAGTCCTTGAAGCAAAACAATTGACAAATAGCTTCTCTAAGCAGCTGACAAAGATGCTTTTGTGCTTCTGCACAGCAGTTGGAAAGTTTAATGAAGAGAAGAGCCAGACAACTGACTTTTTAAGAAACTAATCCCTTAAAAATTATGAGAAAGTTGCAGTCATAGTTAGCATTATTAAACTATGAATGATTAAAACCAACTAATTGTAACAAATTAATATCACAGACAGCACAATTAGCATTTTTGTGTGTAATTAATTTTCTTTAAGCATGAATTAAAATTTATCGCATCTAGATCTATTACAAATAAGATGTAGGAGCTAGATGGTGGTGCAAGAATAACAAAACTGGACCTACAGCTAGAAGAAAAACTTCAATCTTTTATATATTCAGATACCGGGATGACAAATGTAACCCCAGTGATACAGGAGTGTGTTGAAAGTCACTTTTCAGACATGACTGCTGAGGCTGAATGGATGCCAGAACTGGCTATGGAAAACCTTGATTCAAATTCTGCTCTGTCCCTTAC
>NW_006195221.1:0-1246 GCF_000334495.1 Tupaia belangeri chinensis | reverse complement strand
CACCAGAATTAGCCTGGTCATTTGCTATTGAAATTTGTAGATGACTTCTAATGTCACATGTGACCCATTTTCAATGCACTATTGTAAGTTAAAGGCACAATCAATGAACAAGGGAAATTTTCTCTTCCAGGCAAAAGCATGCAATTAATTCTTTCCCAGAGTGCTTGGAAGATGAGTGGGAATACACTAAATGCTACTCTGCCAAGCATCCTCCTGTCATGCCAACTCAAACACTGTGATGGGAGAGTCAGCAATTTAGGAGGCAGGGCAGTTCCTGGTAGGAAGGAGGCAGCTACCATGCTCACAATGGAAGACTGTTGTTTGAATAGGCACTTCCTCTCCAAGGGGAGTTGGCTCCTAATTTTCCTCTTACCACTACTGGAAGTCTTTGAATGGCAATATCACAGCTTGTACCTTTTCACAACAGGAAAGTGTGACATCCACAATCTTGGCACAAGTGGAGGAAAAGTTCTATGTGTCAATTTCTATATAAGGACCAGGAAAATGATTTCTATAGTGTAGACAATGATGTAATCATCAGACTCAAGGCTGGCCTTCAGCCAGGGAAAATTCCTAGCTATATCAAAGCCTCACTGATCTACCAAAGACCCCCGAAGAAAGGCAACACTTAGAGTGTTGAGCAGATACATTGTATAAACTCTATTTAAACCCAAAGAAATGGGCCCTAGGGACAGCAAGACTGCCTGTGGTGAGTATGCTCATTGTAGAGGTGTTTTCCTGACTGTTAAGGAGATCTAGGCCTTACATTTAGGGTCAGTTCTCACAAAAATGCTCAAATTAGCAGCAGAAAATAGTCAAGGACAAAATCTGATAGGTAGCTTCAGTTGTCTAATAATCAGAGGTGAAGGATCAGTTTTGTAGTTTTGTTTCATTTTATTTGGTTACTTATTTCTAATTTTTCACAGGTCAATCTGTTGCTTAAAATTTAATAAAAATGCCTGACTGAAAATGGAATAAGAAGATAAACAAAATATAAGCCTGAAATCTTGATTATTAGTTTCAACAGATATTATTATATCAAGGGGCTGTGAAAGTTTAGAAAAGCTTCTTGATTGGGTTCCTCATTAAACAGGTTTGTTTAGTTTGAGGCAGTTTGCTGAGCCATAACAACGTTTGTACATACCCATTGTGATTGGCCTGGATTTTAGGTGTACTATTCATTAGAAACTTTCTCACTCTCCTTAAATATACTTGTTTAGAAATAAGGAGAGTTAACACAATGCCC
>NW_006195220.1:0-1246 GCF_000334495.1 Tupaia belangeri chinensis | reverse complement strand
TTCTCGCTCTCATGTGCATACATGTACTATCTAACATAAAAAAAGACAAAGAGTAAAAGAAACTATTGCAATTATCCAGGCAAAAGATGTTGGTGCTCCAGTGGAGCTGCTAGAAGAGGTCGGATTCCAAATAATTTTTGAAAGCAAAACAAACTATCCTAGTGGATTGCACGTGCAGGGGGAGGGGAAGAGGAGTTGAGTACAAATTGGTAGTTATTAGAGCTGTTTGCAAGTATGTTAGTTGTTTTCTTTTTGGCACATAGTAAGTTTGCATTCCCACCCTCCTCTAAGTCAGATATGAACATATGACTTGCTTTGGACCACAAGAAGTGAGAAGAGGTGTGTGCATCCCCAGGCCGAAGCACTGAGCTGCATGTGCGAGACCCTGCAACATGCCCTTCTCCTGTTTCAGAAATCGTGACAAGATTTCAGCAAGGTGGAGCATCCATCAGCTTGTGAACCTACCAGGTTGAGCCTCCACCAGCTCAGTGTGAACCTGAAGAGAAAAATAAATGTCTTTGTGGTAGCCACTGAGATTTTGGCATTCTTTGTCACTGCAGCATCACCCAACTGGTTTTGACGAATACAGGTTACAAGATTAAAGAGTTTGTTCTGAGCAGCCAGAACGTTGGGGTTTTCATGTTTTGAGATGAGGAGTCTAAGAACCGCTGGTTTCGGGGAAGGGCCAAGAGTTTGTTTGAACACACTAGTCCATGTGTACTGACTGCTGGATATCTGACTCTGGAGTGCAGAGGAGAGGTTGGAGAGATGCATTTGGGGACTGGAAGCGTGAGGCTGGGTGGGGCCACCGGGAAGCTGTATGCACTCGAGTGCAAAGTCCAGTGCAGAGTACTCCTGGGTGTCACCTGTGATGAGGGCTCTCAGCTGACTTGGGCTTGCAGTGTGGAGTGGTTCGTGACCTCGATGAGAGCAATTGTGACGGAGCAATTGTGACGGGAATGAAAGTGATCGAAGTGGGTCTAAGGAAGGACAGGAGGGAAGTGGAGTCTGAGTACACACAGCTCTGCTGAAGAGGACTGATATAAGAGATGATATCTGGGAGGCGGGGCCGTCAACCAGGGTTTTTGTTTTGTTTTGTTTTGAGAGGAACTGTAGCGCACATGTGTGTTTACAGGATAATTCAGTAAAAAGACAAACTGTCCGCATGCATGAGAGAAGGGTCAGTCGATGACGCCGACGTCCTTGAGTGGGCACAAGATGGAACCCAGTGCACAGCTGGAGTGGC
>NW_006195219.1:0-1244 GCF_000334495.1 Tupaia belangeri chinensis | reverse complement strand
TTGTGGAAGACAACAAAGAAGCTAACTTTTATGAAGTAAATACCATTTCACAGACACTCAGCTAACATTTTACCATATCTTGTTTAGTTTTTGCAACAACCTTATGGGGTGGGTAATTTAGATAAGGAAATTAAAAATCAAAATCTTAGTAACTGCCCAGCTAATAGTTAAGTGACAAGGCCAATAAGTGAAAATCCTAAAGTTCTTCCACAACCCAAGATTATTTTCCATACATCCCTGCTCAAAATGAGGTTCAGTAGACAGAAATCACATAGATTTTGTTTCATTTTATCTGTTTTATTTTATTTTTAATCTTACCTATTTAAGGGCAATTCTGGGCTTTAGAGTGGTCAGAGTTGGCAGAGCCAGGGAGTGGAGGCTGCTGGATACCAACCCAGCAAACGCCTTGCAGGATACTATGCTGAAGGAGTGGAAGGGGTATAGGAAGAAAATGGGAGTGGGAGGAAGAAATGGGCTCTGTGATTGAAAATTTCTCAAATGTTAAGTTGAAACATGTCATTTCCTAGAGAATTTCTCTGAGACTTTTACATATTAATTTTGAATCTACAATATGTGGATCTACAAAATGGAGAAGAACTTCACTGGCTTTGGGACCCCTTCCTCCTGGAATATCTATCTGTAGGGACTGATGTTCCAAAGAATGCCATCATAACATACCAGTTGTGGAGCCATCCAAAACACCACATGTGAACTGAGACCAAGGACCTTCCGACCTGTGGCATTTCTTTCACTCATTCATTTATTCATTCACTCATGGAACAGAAATCACTGAGTACTGCAGGTTCCTGCCTTGGAGCTCTTTTTTCTCTCCTCCCAATCTTGGTCAGTGTCCCTTCTCCCCAACCCTTCATTCCAGCCTCCTGGGCCACCTTTCTGTTTTGAAAACACTCCAGACATTCTCAGGCATTTGCAGAGGCTATTCCTGCTTCTGAGAAAGCTCTTTTTTCCACAGACATGTGGTTAACTTAGACTCCTCCTGCAGGTCTCACTCAGTGTCATAGACCACCCCCCCCAGCCCTCTTCCCCACCAGTTCTGATCCTACCTACACTCTCCTAATATTTTCCCCCATAGCTCTTACCATCTTCTAGCATATAATATCATTAACTTTATTAGCATTTACTGTTGCTGTCCCCCTGATAGAATGTAAACTGCATAGGATAAGTACCTTAGTCTGTTTTATTCACTGATTATGTCCTAAGTGCATATAGGTGCTCAATAAATA
>NW_006195218.1:0-1243 GCF_000334495.1 Tupaia belangeri chinensis | reverse complement strand
GGGACAAAGGGAATCAGAATTTCTGCCTCAGACTCAGGAAGCATGAACTCGGAAACTCTTAAGTCTATGGGAATAGAGGACAGCAGGTTCAGTGTTCAAAAGGAAAAGTTTAATTACTGTCCTACCAAATGGGGTGGATATTGAAGAGATCTTCTAAGGCAAGGGGCAATGGGAGAAGTGAACTTTATTTTCATTCAAAGAACTTTTAACGAAGCTTCTTGGAAGTAAGGGGATTAAACATATATGATTACTTCTCCATTTAAATATTTAATATAAACGTTGACACTTTTAATGTCCTATGGGTAACTAGTTTTTATACCTTTGTGTCGCTAATACAGTTGAGTCAGTTGTAAATATTTTCTTTTGGTGAGTGACAATACTTCTTCTGGGGAGAATTGGCTATAACTTAAAGAAAATTATTTGCTGGCCTCTTTCTATGTTGTTGTATGTGAGACTAATCAACACTTTCAATTAGTATGAAATTAATATTTAAAATGCACTCTTACTGACGGCAAATATGACATGGAAATAAATTGAGTCTTTTACTCAAAGTCGTATGCCAAGTTGATGTGGTGCTATTATTTGTATGAGTTATGATCAGGGCAATGGGTGGGTTTACATTTGAGAGGATAAGAGAGTAAATTTAAAATCCAGTAAAGAATAATTGGTGATATAGATGAGAAGATAGCTCACCACCAAAGTAGGATAAGTGACACTGTTTTTATGACTTGCTACTTACACTTGATCCCAAAACTCTATCTAATGAACTTAAGAAACATTTAGAACATTCATCATATGGAAACTATTTGCTTTCCTAAAATGATATCCTCACTTACACCACTGGATTTAAGGTAACTCTTTATTATAAGAAATAAAGCCTAGAAAATTATAGTACAAGAAGCCATTATGGCCCAAGCCCATAATCATGCTTTAGATGATATTAAAGTTCATTTTTATCATCTAAAAATTTTTGCATATTACTGTCACTGAAAATTATACATTTAACCTCATGATAACTGTATTTATCCATAGCTTAAAGTTTAAATTAAAAATAAAATTCTTGGCCAGTGAAATCATACAGAAATATTTTAATATTTGCTGATATTGACTTTCTTACACTTATTTATTAATGTGTGTACTCAAGAGGTGTTTATCCCATGTCAAATAGGTCATGTCCCTGTTCTCAGGCGATTTCTGGTTTATTTTTTTAACTTGTAAAAGAATTATTTATTTAATTTTATTT
>NW_006195217.1:0-1243 GCF_000334495.1 Tupaia belangeri chinensis | reverse complement strand
ATTCATGTTGGGTAAATTCAACTTACTAAGTGATACATAGTGATTAAATTTATAACAATTAAAATAATAATAAAATAAAACAATGAGTATGTTTTGTTTCACTACTTTGAACATAGAGCCCCTCTGCCTCTTAATGATCTTCCAGTTAGACATCTAATCAGGACTTACCACACATCTGGTTGTCCAGTTCTTCCATATTTAGTTTGATTCTCCATATACATCTTAGTTCAGGAGAGAGAGGCTTTATGAAAAGGAAGAAATAATCTGATAACAAATTAGATGAACAGAATCCTACTCTTTCTAGTAAATTTCAATTGTCTGACTCCTACATTCCTCCCAAAAGGCGAACATCCTGGTCCGATGGAGGTGAAGGATGTTCTTCGATGGACATCACTAGTGAGTATTCCATGGGAAAAATAAAAAGTAAGGCCAACATGGGTGTTGAGAAAGTTTCCATATTATTAGTGCTCAGCTCTGAGTCCACAAAGAGAGCTGTGTATATACAGACAGGCTCTAAATACCCAGCTTGGTCTGAGTCACACCATGAGACCATGTTAAAGCATAGATATTGAGTGACTGGTACTGACTTGGCAGTGTTCCTATCCTCAGCCACACCTCTGTCACCCTGACACTCACTGCAAAACACATGTTGCTGGAATTAATACAACCAGTGTGAGGAGACTGAGATAACCTGGCAAACTTTGCCATTCATTTGTTCATCCGCTGAACTGAACAGACCTCCTTTTGTGGGGAATAGCTCATCTCTTGGTCTAGCTAATTGTCACAACCAGATAACATAGTTTATGCATCTGAGGCCATCCAGTGTGGGTGGTTGCCTTGCCTAAAGTTTTGTAGGTAACATAACTGACTCCACAGCTTGGAGCTGCAGTCTCTCTGCCTAGTTGGCTCGTTCTCCTAAGCAGCCATCTGGGTATGAGAACATACGTACCATTATCATCATCTGTGCTGGAGCTTTCCCAGAAGAAGAGGTTGGCCCTGGCAGTCCCAGTCTCCATAAATGACCAAAGATCTTCTGTTCTATGATGTTTCAAAGATAAGTTTGTTTCCTTTTAGGTAAAACTCATGATTGAATTTTTCCACCAATGCTGTTTGACCATTTAGAAAGGGGTAAGCCTTACAAACCACAATATTCTCTCTAAGAATAGGGCATGCAATCATGAATCAGTGGAACAACGGGCATTTCAAAGGCAGAGATGCTGCATTCTCCATCAGGTGTGTTCGA
>NW_006195216.1:0-1243 GCF_000334495.1 Tupaia belangeri chinensis | reverse complement strand
TGTGGGATCCAGCACCTTACTCCCCATGCCACCTGCAGGTCCCTGACCTCTACATTTTTAAATGTCAAATCGACTTTCTTTGTCATGCAATATGAACGTGAAATATTTACCCTGGCCACCAGCTTTTGAATTCCCAAAATGCAAACTAATTTTGATCTTTGCCTAAGTAACACATAATCAGAAGGCAAATTTACTCAGAAATGTCATCTGCTCTATTCTATATTCTGTATTACACATGACAGTTGTTGATTGTTTGCTGTCACGTCTAGGGTGTTTTAGGTACAAATTCGGTATACCAAGCAAAATTCTTAATTTCTAGAGGATAAAAATGTGTACTGTCAATCTTCTCATTTTCCTCCCCTACATATGCACTGTGCACCTTCCGTATAGCAGAGGGGACGGGGTGTATTTTAAGTACTTTAAATATATTTTCCAAGTTTATTTAGGAAGGAGAGGCAGAGAGAGAGAGAGGTTCATTTCTGACAGTGTCTCCCATGTCCAGATCGTCCCGTCCCAGCCTCCCAGCCAGCCAGGACCACAAGGGTGTATCATCACTCCTAGCGCGTTTAGAGTGGGCTGGGGGTTGAGCTCAGGCCTCCCGCGTGGCCTCCGCTCCCTAGCAGCGGTGTCTTAGCAACCTGTGCCTCCATGGCTGGGCCTGGTAAGTTCTTTAGCAACTTGATTTTATTTCAGGCCAAGCGTGTGTGTTTTCCGTATCACGTTTATGCGATTCTCAGTGCTGCTATTCTCCACGTTCTTAGGAAATGCCCTCAATTGTGCTTTAAGTTGTTCATTTCTATTTTATGTAACATTGTCAGGATGGAGAATGATCCGGATTCGTTTCAGAAGGAATGTCGTTAACTCTCCAGCGGGCCAAGTGGGATCCCGAAGGAGGGAAATATGTTAATTATAGACTTAAACATTCTGGTTGGATCTTCCCATTGTTCTGGTCGGAATAGGTTGCTTCATGGCCTAAGGGCCACAGTACTGTTTTACAGTCTTGGTTGGAGGCTCCAAAAGGCCTTCTATCTATTTAATACTGTCCTGGCAGAAAAGTTTGCAATGCTGTGTGATGTAAGGTGTTATTTGGGTTTATTACTCGTGCAAAAAATATTACTAGTTCCATGAAACGTTCTGCTAAGGGCTAGGTAAATGCTATTAAGGCCCCGCATGTGGGTATGTGCTAAGACTCTGTGCTCCACAGGGTAGGACCATGCGGAAGGCCCCGGGTTTGATTCCCGGT
>NW_006195215.1:0-1243 GCF_000334495.1 Tupaia belangeri chinensis | reverse complement strand
GGGGTTGTGCACTAATCCTCCCTGGGGAGAATTATACATCCTCATCCACTGACAACAGGACCAGCCATGCGATATACTTTGGTCAATGAAAGATGAGTGGAAGAGCCTCCTAAGCAGAAGCTTTAAAAGCCAGCGTAAACTTAAACATGGTATCATTTTCTCTGCTAGATTAATCATTCACCAGATAGGAACTAAATTTTGAGTGAAAGTGGTATGAAGCAGAGCTGAAGCCAATCTACAATGGACATGTAACATGAATGAAAAAGCAACCACTGTCATAAGTCCCTTAGATTTGGGAGTCATTCATTATTGTAACATAACCTAGCCTCTACTGAGTGATAGATACTTAACTTACACTGAAAGCCTGAAACTTTCCACATCCACGTTATTGGTTCATATGGCCAGACACTGTTGGATTTATGTACGGCCGTAAATATTTCTAGCAACTACTAACCTAGTAAATACTTTAAAATCTTATAAATTCAATAAAATTGTACACAGTTACTTACTTCTGTGGCCTGTGTTTCCAATTTATAAGCCCTCTATTCCACCTTTCTTACTAAATTTTTTAATTTGGCATGCATGTGATCATATGAATGCTTTTTGTTGGTATGAGTTTTGTCTTATCTTCTTTTGCCTGTCTTACACATGTCTTTTCTTTCATCCACATCCTCCTCGCTCCTTGCAATGGTTACTCAAATTAACACTCATATACGTATATATGCATATAAAAACTAAATGTATTTTTGTCACTGTTTGATTGACACAAAACAAAAAAGAGGGAAGAGATAATTTGATACATGCTCTTTTGCATCTTCCTTATCTCACTCAGAAATAGTATAAATCCCACCTCCTCATCAGCAATAGCTACTAATTCATTCTATTAAGTAAATGCAATATTCCACAGTGTGGCAATATCATATTCATTCAGGCATTGTCCTATTTGGGGTATCAAACAATGTTTTAATAAGCATTTGGAAGGCCAGCTGCAGTGGTCAGTGGTAATGCAATGCTCTGTGATACTGAACCCACAAAGGAGGTTATCCTCCCAAGGTCTCCTTGTACATGCTGGGCTCACACATGCCTGTAATCCAGGCTGGCTGACTCTGGTGGTAGAACATGGGGGGAAGACAATACTGGGGGTATCTCTCTTTCTGACTTTCTCTGTCTGTCATGGAAGAAATAATAAACTTTAGGGGCCAACAAGTGGTGAGGTGGTTAAGGGCACTGTACTCCCACATGG
>NW_006195214.1:0-1242 GCF_000334495.1 Tupaia belangeri chinensis | reverse complement strand
GTGATTAAATGTAAAATAAAATGAAATGAAAATTTAAAAAGTAAAATAAAAATTTGTTTTAAAAAGAATGGTTTAGAGTACAACAGAAAAAAAAATAGTTTCAGAAAGCGTTGCTTTGGGAGCCTTTGATGTGAAAGTTCCTGCCATTGTTAGAGGGAGTTAGCAGGTCTCTTTGGTTGGGTTGCTAATCCCCAAAGGGAAACCGACATTTGTGGAGCATGACCCAGATGCCAGGCACTCACCTGTGTGATCTGGCTTACTTCTCGCACATCCATAACACAGTCGGTCTCTCCGTGGCCTCACTGGGCCTGGACCATAGAGCCGCCCAGTAAACATGTGATAAATGATAACCCCGTTTGCAGGGAGAGAGAAGGTAAAATAGTTATGCCAAGTCCTGTAGTATGCAAATAGAGGAACTGAAATTCAGCAGCCAGCTTGAAGGCATTTTAGAAATAGAAGTAACCCCGCTGCCTCCTAGAAACCAAGTGACCTGGAAGGCGTCTCAGGCCGATCTCCTTCCTGCCACGAATCCCTGCCACCTTGCTTGAGAGCACATGGAAGTATTCTGTCGGGATTCATTTTTCCAACTATAAAGTTCTTTGCTTTGGGAAGTTGGAGCTGTGTTTCTGGTTCGAATGAATCACTGATGCATTCAGAGACAACAGAGGCAGGAAGAATTTGTCCTGCAGTGTCCTCCTTTCTCGACTTACTTTATCTTCACGACTGTCCTGTTGAGGATGCATCATGACAGGTCTCTGAGACACTAGCTTCTGTTCACTTAAAAAGAGCGACCTTTAGGGCTTTCTTAGCAAAATAGATGTTCCCAGAGGTGCTTTTATTGTTGTTATTGTTGTTTTCTGCAATCAGCCACATTTCTATCCCATTGCAAAATGTTCTACAGAGCCAGAGGCTTTCTCCCTTCCCTCTCCCTTGCTGTTATTTGGAAATAAATTCAGTAAGTGGGTTATTCATCCTGAAAGGGCTGTTGTGATGCTGTGGTGATTTGATCACCAGTAATCCAAATGGGCAAGGAAAGTGGAAGGGAAACTTAAGCTTATAGATTCAAAAATCACAAAAACCGACCTAGGTATTATGTAGGACCGTGACCTCATCTGTAACATTCAGATGAAATTGTTTCAAGTGAGGGTTGTTTGATCTTGGCACTTGGCTGGTCTCTGGACAGGGTATCTAGTGGGCCCCTTTGGGGAGTGCTCTTAAGCACTTTCGGTGTCACTGCTTCTA
>NW_006195213.1:0-1242 GCF_000334495.1 Tupaia belangeri chinensis | reverse complement strand
TCCAGCACCCTTAACCACAATGCCACTTGCCGATTCCCCGCTATTTTATTCTTAAGTGAACATAGTTACTAATGGAGAATGAGTACCCGCTGTATACTGCACAACTTCCTAAACCTTGGAATCAGCTGGGCACTGGTACCCTCATTTCTTGGTCCACATTAATTTTGGCATAGTACTTGACTTATAGTACAACTGTGGGATACCCAGCTGCATACAAATACAACGTCACTGGAGAAATGTAGTGTTATCTAAAGTTGAAAGTGCCAGCTCATGGGAGCTAGTCTTTAGTGTGGCATTTGAATTTCCTGTGACCGAGTAGTGGGTGCGTTGTTTATGATTTCAAATATCCTACAGAGCCCTCTGAGCTCCTTGTAGCAAGCTCAGTTCGCTTCGGTGGGCAGATGGGAAGTTGCAGGTATAAAGAGTTGTAGCAGCAATACTTGTGAGCACAAACAATAACATTATTATTGAGATACAGTACTCAAGAGATTGACCAAATTAAAAGTAAAAGCCACTTTGAGCAGGTTCTCAGATGTCACAATTCTTCTGGAAGAGAAAGAATGCGAGCATTGTGGCTAACACTGGTTGTGAAAGTTGAAAATGTTGTTTTTCTCAAAGAGGGGAATGGAACTGTGGAAGAATTGTGTTTGTAAGCGGCTAGGTAAGCCTGGCTTTCTAGAAGGCTACAGGAGGGATGCAGTAGAGATGGATCAGAAGCTTTAGAATATGAATAGGTCACCTGAAGAGTCTAAATAATGATCTGGAACCTCTGAAAGTACACACATCTTCTCCTTATCTCTTTGTATTTTATCACGATCTCTTCGGGAAGGCACTGGGTACAAATAATTGTGCTTAATCGCAAGTCTTAGAAAACTTGGCCTTCTAACATGTTAGTCACATAAATCTCATCACGGTCCATCTCGCAGTTTTGTGGGTCTCTGAACAAAGAACTTGGCAGCAGTTCATGAGCATTGAAGAAGATCAAAACTATGAAAATGGAATTGCCGAAGTCCAGACATTCAGAGAAGTCATAGACAAATGAGACCTCATTTCTACATTTCACTCTCTTCACATTTGTTAGAGAACTTCGGGATAAGCAAGTGCTTGAGGAGAAGATGACCTAGGCGGTGATTGCCATCTAAGTTGTTTTTATATTAAAAAAGAAAGAATGAAACAAATAAACAAAACGAGATCAATTTTTTAATACCATGCTATTCAGGAGGGTTTTCTGGATCATAGCAA
>NW_006195212.1:0-1242 GCF_000334495.1 Tupaia belangeri chinensis | reverse complement strand
CTTATTTATTAATTTTTATTTTTAAAAAATATAACTGATGAAATACATTCACTGTTTTTTCCTACCGTCATACAACATTTCAGTGACCAAATGTGTAGAGTTTTCATGCACCAACCAATTCTCCCAGACACCAACCGCGTATCCATAATTCAGTTCAATTGTGACACTGTCTGCCTGCTGTCAGAGCCTGATCCCACAAGTTAAGGGGATCAGCCCCCACTTAAGATATGAGTCGAACATTGGATATCCCCATAGGCTATTCCTTAAGTTTGATCATTTGTTGGGAATGGCTCATGAAACTCAAGGAAATACTTTGCTTATATATACTAGTTTATTTGAAAGGATATACCTCAGGAGTAGCCAGATGGAAAAGATGCACAGGGCAAGGTATTGGGTGGCAGATGGGAGGTGGGGAGTTCTCATTCCCTCTGAACACATCAGCCTCTCAGCGCCTCCAAGCGGTCAGCAACCTATAGGTCAAGTTCTGTGTTTTGAGTTTCTGTAGAGCTCAACCTGTAGCCACTCAACCCTTTTTCTGGAGGTCAATAGAAGGAGCTGGAAGTTCCAGTCCTCTAATCACTCGGTCTTTCTGAGGACCAGCGCCACCCTGAGGCTGTGTAGAGGTGCTACCCTAAGGCACCTCAGTAGCATAAATTTAGGTATTAAAAGGGGTTTGTTATGAGGAGTAAAAGACATTCAAGGTTCTGGATATTCCAAGGGTTTTAGAAGCTCTGTTCTAGAAACCAGGCTTAAAGACCAAGTATATTTCATATTGTCCACAACATCTTACATAAAATTTACCACCTTTGAGTGCATAGTGTGGTAATGTTAAGGATATTCACACTGTCGTGCAACAGGTCTCCAGATAATTTTCATCTTGCAAAACTGAAACTCTACTCATTAAGCCGAACAACACACCCTTCCTCACAATAGCTCCCCATTCCCTACTCCATCCTCCAGCCCCAGACAGTCACCTGCTTTTTCACATTTCACTATTTCAGATTCCTCTCTCAAATGGTATTCATACTGTTTGTCCTTTTGTGATGGCTTCTTTCACTTAGCAGAATGTCCTCAGGATTCTTTGATGTTGTAGCATGTGACAGGATTTCTTGCCTATTTAAAACCGAGTCGTTTTCCATTATATGTATACACTGCAGTTTGTTCATCCGTTCACTTACTGATGGACATTCTGGCTGCTCCCGTCTCTTGACTGTTGTGAATTATGTGCTTTGAACATGGCTT
>NW_006195211.1:0-1242 GCF_000334495.1 Tupaia belangeri chinensis | reverse complement strand
TTCATTTTTCTCCATTACAAAAGATGACGGTTGTAAGTGCATGCAAATGACTTCTTGTGAGGGTAAAATGAAATGCAGATTATCAATAGAGAAAATAATTCATCCTTTTCTACTTTTACAAGACTATTAGAGAAAGCTGTTTCCTAAAAAGTTTTAAAGTACTATGAAATAAAAGAGCCCCTAAAGTAGCAGCCCTTACCCCCTCACAGGCTCATGAAGACACGTGAGCGCTGTCACTAGCGAGTGCATTCACAGCCGGCGCACTCCGGTCGGCCGACGATCACTCGTGCGTGTGTTAACTGAGCACCTCTCACGGGCCAACTGAGCGCTGTACAAGGTACTAAAATTCAAAGTCCAATGAACTTTCTCACTAGTAAGGAGTCAGGTGTTGAGAGCAGAGTGCACCCAGAGCCAAGTGGGGGCTTCTAAACAGAGTTGAGAAGAGAGGAGTGACCACTCCTGTGTCTAGATGGGTTCCAGAAGAGGGAGAGGGCAATTCAGAGAGAAGCAACGGCTTGCGCAGAGGCTCAGAGGCAAGGCAATGTAACTCGGGAGGCAGCTGTGAGTGACTCGGCCTGGCTGGGACAGTGGTGGAGGGGTCAGGTGAGGAGTGAGACCCCACGAGCCAGCCAGGTAGGCTGAGGCCAGGGCTTGAGAGCCGTGGATACCATGGAGCCCGTGAAGGACTGCGCAGAAGAGGACTGGTGCGGACTGGAAATCCGGTGCCTTCACACCTGCTGGCCCCGAAACTCTCCTTCTTTAGAAAGATAGTATTGTTTAATAGTTGAACGCACTGACTTCTGACACTTTGGTGCAATCTGTCACCATTTATTGCTATGTGACACTGTGCTGGAGGGCCACCTCTTTTGGCCTTGGCTTCCTCACTTCAAAATAGGGACAATAGTGCAGCACGGGGACGATGGGATATTTACATGAGGTCACACGTGGGACGTGTTCGCTGTGGGGTTCTAGTGCTGTCCTTATAGACCAGTGGGGTGTCATATGAATGTGCTGGAAAGAGGACACGGGGCTGGGACAGCCTAGAGGAGGAACGTTTGACCCAGTGAGGGCCAGAAAAGACTTCTAGAAGGAACTCGAGCTGAGAGTTGAGAACGGGGTCGGTTTGCAAACCAGGAGGAGGAGGAGTTGGAGGGGACACTCTGGGTGGAAGGCCATGCTGTTTGATGTCTCTGTTGGGGAGGGGGCTGTCACATGTAGGAGGACCTTAGCCATGTCTGTGAC
>NW_006195210.1:0-1242 GCF_000334495.1 Tupaia belangeri chinensis | reverse complement strand
CTTGTTGGAAACACAGAACCAGACCACTGAATCAAAGCCTGCAATTTAACACGAACCCCAGGCAACCAGTGGGCACTCTAAAGTGAAGTTCTGGCAAGGGACCATCTGAGGTCAGAGGATTGGCAGGTCCACGCCTGGGGACTGACCACTGGGCCAGCAGCTGAGAGGAAGGGCGCAGGTCCTTCCTGCAGGGATTGGTGGGGCATGGGCCAGGCATTTGTCCTGTGACCTCAGAAGCACAGGCCGAGTAGGCTAGTGGACTCTAAGCTCCGAAGGCGGACCGTTGATGGCCGTGAGCTCCTCTACCAACCAGTACCAGGCACCTGTCAGATCAGTGTCCTGTGGAAGGGCCACACGGAGGCGCTGTATCCGCGGGCATGGTCCGTGGTGCTAGGCATCTGGGCCATGGGGCTGCTCTCACGCATAAATTTCATTGCCTAGGGCCAGCCAGTACTGGAAGTGACAAGCGAATGAGCAAAACCATGGGAAAGAAAGAGGCTCGTTCTGCAGCAGGGCAGTGCTCCTCACGAGGTGACTATTCCCGCTTGGGATCTTTAGCCCTAGTCTGGAGTCATTTTGATGGTCACAGTCAGGAGGGGACGGTACAGGCTTTTAATGCTCTAGAATGCTGCAAATGCCCAATAATGCACAGGACATCTGCCTGCAACAAAGACTGATCTGCCACAGATGTGGGCAGTGCTGAGGCTGGGAAACCCGGAGAAGAGCAGCAGGCTCTGCCCCTCCCGCGAGGGCCCAGGCCAGCAGCATCAGCTTTCTGGTCTCCCCAGCCCTGGTGCCCTTCATGACCTCCACTGCTCTCTCAGGGAACTGGGATCTTACTAGGAGAGACATGATTCTGGTCCCAGGTGACTGTAGGGACAGGGCTCCTGGACAGGCTGACAATGTGCTCTGGAGTCTAACTGTCCAGTGCAGACGTTGATAATTGATTTGTTATCCTCTCCAGATGCCAGGAAGCTGGCAGTGCCCACCTCTCTGCTGCTTTGGAAGATTACCTCTGATGCCAGTACTGGGCCTTTGTGCGACTGAGGCCAAGCTCTAGCCAGCTTACTGTAGGGACAGCTGGGGGGGCTCCGAGACAGAGGGCAGGCCAACACAGGCAGAGACCTGACTTTCTGGCAATAGCTTGGCTCTGGGCATGCAGTCCCCACTCCTTCCTGCTGCACACTGGGCGTGTGCAGTCCCCAGTTCCATCCAGGGAGCAGGTTGGCAAGAGGATTTGTT
>NW_006195209.1:0-1241 GCF_000334495.1 Tupaia belangeri chinensis | reverse complement strand
CTGACCTTCTCCCCGGACTCTCAGCTCCTGGTCACTGCTTCAGATGATGGCTACATCAAGATCTATGATGTGTAAGTTACTGGCAGGATCCCCAGTCTCACTTAAGGCTGATGCCCATCTTGTCCCCTCCCTCTGGGGAGTGTGCTGATCTGTCTGCTGGGTTTAGCCAAGGTTTGTGCTCCAGTCCTGTCAGACACCCCTGCCCTCCTCGGGGCTCCTGTCTGAGCATGGCAGGTGCCTCAAGGGCTCCCTGGGAAGATCAGGCACTTGTCCCTTTTGCTCAGGAAACTCGTTCTCTGGGGCTCACTGATTAAACTCTGGGGCAGGTAAGTACTGTACCGCTGAGGAAATGGTGCCGTGGGTGGTAGCGGGCCTGCAGTGACCAGACATTAGAGCACCCTCTTCCTGGGGTGGGGCTATTCCAGTGATACTCCCTTGTCCTACACAAGGTGCTGTCCATTTATAAGCCCCCTGCAGGTCTAGGAGGAGCCTCTTTGCGGGTTCCTGAGTTCCGGTGTAGAAGTGAGGTACTCGTTCTCTCCTGGTCATGCTCTGTCATCATGAGACCAGGCAGGCTCCTCTCTCTTGTTTCCACTTGTTCTTCTCTGTCCCCACTCCTGTTCCCCCTGAGCTGCTCCCTGTCACGTGTTCGCTAAGTGTCCGCAGTACTGTGATCTGTGACTGTGATCAGCCCTCCTGTAGCATGCCTCTGGATCATCGCATCCACAAATGGCATTCAAAAGCACTGCGTCCGTCTGTGCTCTTCCGTGCTCCAGCAGTGGATGTTGGAACGGCGACACCTGTGTGCACCACCCTGACAATGCCCGGCCGTGTCTGTTGTTGGGCCTGTGGGAATGTTTTGGAAGTTTAAACTTGGGCGTGGGGCATGGCTCCTTCTAGCCTATGTTCGGCGGCATCTGCGTGGCCGATGTCAGAAGGTGTGGAGTTTGCACTCACAGCTTTGGAACGGCAGAGCTCTTCTCCCACCATAGGTGATTCAGCCCCACTTTAAAAATCAGATCTGCCTTGGTTTAAACCAGCCTGTCCAAGCCACATCCTCACAATGCTGCCCTGTACATGAGGCACTGGCCCCGTTTCGAAAGATGCTGGTACACCCGCCCCCATCTCGATGGTTTTGTTTCTTAGTTTCAGGAGGGTCTGGCTAAGCCTCAGTGTAGTATGCTGTTTGCCTCAAGTTCCGAGCTCTCTGCTTGTGGTGGGTCTTACTGGCACCAGGTGGC
>NW_006195208.1:0-1241 GCF_000334495.1 Tupaia belangeri chinensis | reverse complement strand
CAGTCTCACTTCAGTGAATGCACACACCCTATGGAAAGAAAAGAAAAAAAGAAACTGAAACTAAAACGAGAAGACCAAATAAAATCCAAAGTATGTAGAAGGAATTTGGTATTATGAGAAGAATAGAAACCAGTGAGATTAAAAAATAGAAAAAAAAATTATGTAAATTTATTTCTTCCATGATAGAGACAGAAAAATAAAGACAAGCACCCCAATAGGGTCTTCATGTCACAAACCACCACATCAACAAGTTAAAAAAAATTGTGATCTTAACAGTAGGAGCAGAAACAGCATTTGACAATATTTAACATGATCAATTCAATGATAAAAAGCTCCAAAACTAGGAATGAAGAGTAATATCATCAAGTTGATAAAGAATCTATAAAATAATCTGGGATTAGCATCCTGTTCAGTAGTAAGACAACTGAAATTTCTCCAGTAATATTAGAGACAAGCAAGGATTCATTTTCATACTGCTTTTCAACTTCATACTGAAAGCACTGGTTACTGCATTAAGTCTAAACAAGGATATAAAAAGCATACAGACTGAGAAGAAAGAGATAAATCTGTCTTTGTTCAAAGAAGATGTAATTTTCTTCTTCATTTCTTTGGATGAGTTTCTGAAAGAATGAACAAAAAAATTCCAGAAACAAATAAGCTATTATGGTAAGGTTATAGGATATAAGGTTAATGTACAAAACTTATTACTTCCCTATATACCAGGAATGGATAAGTAGAAGTTCAAATTAGATTTACATCATCTACATTAGCATCTCTGAAATAAAACACTTAGGTGTAAGTCTTATGAACTATATATAAGATCTTTATGAGAAAAATCACAGATTTTTGATGAACTATATTAAAGGAGGACTAAATAAGTGGACATATATGTTCAAGGGTCATGAGTAAGAAAACTTAATACTGTCAAAATGTCAGTTCTTCCAAACTGAGTATACATATTCAATGCAATCCCAATCAAAATCTTACCAAATATTTGGTGGACTTTAATGAAGATGAATAGGCAAAAGACTCAGAATAGACAACACAATATTAAAGAGTGAGGCTGGCATCTTCACTCCCCACTCTCGAGGTTGGCTATAAAACTACACCAATCGCCCTGTTCTCTTTGCCTTCAGAGCTTGCCGTGTCCAGTTCTTTCACTTTTTAGTTTTCAGGACTCATATTCACTGTCATGTCCTCTGAAGAAGGTAAGCTCTTCGTGGGAGGGCTCAACTTCAACA
>NW_006195207.1:0-1241 GCF_000334495.1 Tupaia belangeri chinensis | reverse complement strand
CCCACATCACAAATATATATTCTCTAGGCCCTAGCAGATTTCATTGCTAAGACCATATCATATAGATATTCTACCCACATGTGATGTATGGAGAATGTTATTAGCTGCCGAATTCCTAGTAATAGTACAAAACTGCAAATGATCATAGAGATCTCCAAGACAAATTATTTGAAAGTAAAAACACAATAGCAAAGTATGGAACAGTGTGCGTAATATACGACTTTATAGCTATAGCAAAAGAGAAGAGTATATCTTCATTTTTGCTTTATCAACATGAAATTTAGAAGGGTACTCAACAAAATAATAACACTGGTCAGTGGAAATGGATGAGAGCAGGCAGATGGTAAAAAGCAAATATTTTACTGTATTCTTATTTTGGTGGGGGTGGGGTAAGACCTGAAAGTATCACCTATACAGAAATGAAATGTATTAGAATCATTTCTGCCAGTAGGTTAAAAATATCCCCTCTTCTATCTCCAACAAATGTAATGAATTATGTGTTGATATGTAGGAAGAGTGTAAGTAAAACTGTTTAAGGGTTTCATAATACTTATTCCCTAATGATAAACCCCTTGCCTGGCCCCAAACAAGCTTAGGGTACTGGTTCTCAGCACAGGAACAGTAACAGAATTTGAGACCCAATAGAGGACCTGACCCCAAGATAAAAGCTCTGCTGAATCCCAACTTTTCTTCAAGACCTCGGCCACTTTTAGCATGAGAGCAGATGTCCAACAGCCGGCAAATGAATCAGTGTTGCTTGTTTCCAAGCAAGATGAATTTAACTAATATTTAAATAATTTAAAAGACAAACAGTTCTTAGTCCTTCTGAGCCCTTTTCTTCCTGCTTCTTCCAGTATCCATGCATTAACTCATAATTATGAGACCCTACTACATGTGAGGCACTATGCAAGTGGACAGCTTAGAAGCGCCCCAAAACACAGCATCTTGAATGACACACATTACAGGGTCAAGACTTAACCCTGGGGCTGATTCATTCCTTGTTGTGACTCCAAAAAGGTGAAATTTATCCGCTCACAGCTTAAGGATGAAAGGAGGGCATAAATAACCCCACCTACAAAGCTAGAAAAAAATCAAAGAAGAAAACAAGAGATTGTTGAGCCTCACAAAGTGATAAATACTTCTTGGGTCTTTTTGTCTCTAAAACAAAAGCAAACAAACAAACAAGCAAACAAAATTGCCAAAGGGCAGTAACCAGCAGATGGCATAATGGTTACATAGCT
>NW_006195206.1:0-1240 GCF_000334495.1 Tupaia belangeri chinensis | reverse complement strand
CCAAGCCTGTGTTTCCTTTCCCCTCAACTCCAGAATATACCATTGATTCTTAACTTTTGCTCTTTCAGTTTATTGTTTGTTTCTTTCCTAATCCTGTGTTTTTAATATATATTTGCATTAATAAGCTGGCTTTGGTATTCACGGCATTGTTAAAGAGAGGTGGCATTAGCATGTATCCATGTTGCTTTTATCTTATTTTAAGATTATGCCTATATTAGTAGCTTTTCACATTATGCTTATGATGTTTGCAGTAGATTTCTTTGCAGTTTTGCTATATTAGACTAAAAATGTCTCTTTGTGTTTCTGATTTGGGTGAGCAATTTTATCATTAATTGCTATTTTATTTCTGTAAGTTTCCTTTAACCTGTTAATGATATGAATTATAAAATTAATATGTTTTTTAATGTTAAGATAATCCTGCATTCCTCAATGGATCTAATGTGGGGATTTCATATTATCTTTCTTATGTAACTATGGATTTTGATACACTAAAACTGAATTGAGATTTTTGTATCTATGTACATAAGAGCTATTTGGCTTAGATTTTAAAAAAATACTTTATATTAAAATAGTGTTGTGTTTATAGAAGAGATTTAGTGATGGTGCAGATAGTACAATTCTTATATTCTTCTATCAGCTTCCCCTAAAGTTAACATCTTACCTAAGCATGGTACATTTGTCAAAAATAATTAATTAACATCAGTACAATCATATTCAGTCAACTATAGGCTTTATTTGATTCTACCAGTTTTTCTACTACTGTCTGTTTTTTGGTTCTAGAATCCAATCCAGGATCTCACATTGCATTTAGTTATATCTTCATCGTATCATCCAAAATATGGCAACTTTATACAATTTCCTTGTTTTTCCTGTCTATTCCTTCACATGTATCACACTGTCTTGATAACTACTGTATCTTCATAGTCGGTCTTGAATCAGGTAGAGTCATTTTGTCATTCCTCTGTTTTAATATTGTGTTGATTGTTCTTGGTCTTTTGCCTTTCTATATTAAGTTTAGAATTAGTTGCTCAATATTCCAAATTATGTATTGGGATTTTTGACATGGATTGTCTACCACGGGAGAAAGAACTGGTATCTTTACCATGTTGAGTCTTCCTATCTAGGTTCATAACTATCTCTCCATTTTTTTAGATCTTTGATATTGTTCATAAAGGTTTTATAGTTTTTCTCATACATGAGGGGACTTAAAAAGGTTCACAGAAAAATGGAATTAAAGTAT